>NW_016107426.1:5326311-5327411 GCF_001604975.1 Cebus imitator | reverse complement strand
AGCTAATTTTTTGTATTTTTAGTAGAGACGGGGTTTCACCATGTTGACCAGGATGGTCTCGATCTCTTGACCTCGTGATCCACCCGCCTCGGCCTCCCACAGTGCTGGGATTACAGGCGTGAGCCACCGCGCCCGGCCCTGAAACATCTTTCTTGTTCCAGTTTTCTCTTTAATCGTCTATACTAATGATGAATGACATCATCATTCATATTCCTGGCTTTCCGAAGTGAACTGATATTTGGCATAACCAAAAAGGTACAATATCTAAAAGCACTAGGATATTTGAAAACCGATCTTCTCAAGAAGAGATGATTATGCTTTACAAGAGGAAATGTTTCTACCGTTGGTCTTATTTCGCTAACAAGTTTCTGGCCAAGAAAAAAGCAATAAATACCTATTCATGCTCAACTAATCTCAAATAACTTTTCAACAATCCATTTGTTTTGAAGTGCCAAATGCATATTCAGGATGTCGCCTCCCTGCCATTTCTTTCTCACTTTTGTTGGATTTACTAGTTCAAAAGAAATATGTCTGACAAAATTACTCTTAATCACATGGATTGAGATCAGTAGTAAAATAAAATGTTACATGTTGTCAATTGGAACATTTCATCACATTTAATCTAACAGATGAGATTTGGGAGGTAATACAGTATGAACAATTCACATGAGAACAATGAATGGTGATCACTGAAGGTGCCTGTAAGGTACATTTGATCAGTTCATGCCCTTTTGTTTTTCTAATAGATGTTATGATCTACCATCTGCCCTTTAATATTGTCCATAATATCAGGATCAGGAAAAAAGAGTTGCTTCAGGAAAATTTGAACTGGATAAGCAAGATGCAAGTAATTTATGTTCCGATTTTTAACAAATAATCCTAGTAAAAATTCCTACTTGACTAGAGTTTTGACTCGTTGTGACAACCAGGATCTCTCATCAGAACTTTGAGTCTGAAAGAGATTAATTTCAGGCAGATGAGTGGTTCCTCCTGGGACAGCCTTCTCCAACCTGATGACCTTAGGGTTGAGTAGCTAAGTATATTTTTCTTACCTGAAAATAAAATCCAAGTTTTTTCCTCCCTCTCTCCCTCCCTCCCTC
>NW_016107426.1:5287772-5325701 GCF_001604975.1 Cebus imitator | reverse complement strand
GCCCAGCTAATGTTTTGTATTTTTAGTAAAGATGGGGTTTCACCATGTTGACCAGGATGGTCTCGATCTCTTGACCTCGTGATCCACCCACCTTGGCCTCCCAAAGTGCTGGGATTCCAGGCTTGAGCCACCACGCCTGGCCCTTGTCTGTGTCTTAATCCTTGGAACCCATGAGTATGTGACATTACATGGCAAAGGGAAATTAAGATTGTAGCTAAACTTAAGGTTGCTAATTTGGTGATTTTATGATAGAGAGGTTATACTGGCTTCTCTGGGTGGGCCTGGTATACTTGCAAGTGTCTTTAAAAGTAGAAGAAGACTGAAGAGAGGTCAGAGTAACATGATGGCAAAAGAACCAGATCTCCTGTTGCTGGTTTTGAGGATCGGGGGAGGCATCATAAGCCAAGGAATGCGGGAAGCCGTCAGGATGTGAAAAGTCAAGAGAGCAGATTCTCCCCCAGAGTCTGCAGAAGGGAATCATGTCTGCTGGCAGCTTGATTTTGGCCCAATGAGAGCTGTGCTGAACTTGGAACCTGTAGAACTGTAAGATAATCAATTATGTTTTAAGCCACCAAGTTTGTGGTAATTTGTTGCAGCAGCAATAGAAAAGAAATGCAAAATATACTCTCTTTCCTTTGGTAGTTTCTCTTTGATAGCTTTTGGTGAGGAAGAATTTGTAAAGGAATATATTTATCTTAACTTTTGGCTTATAATAATAGAAGAATTGGCTAGAATGAGTCAAAAATTATATTTTCTGTTACCCTTGAAACCAGCACGTTTGCAGAATGAAAGTTTTTATTGGTTTTCTGCAGCATTTTATTTATTATTTTTATTTATTTATGAGACAGGGCTTCACTTTGTCACCCAGGCTGAAGTGCAGTGTGACAATCATAGCTCACTGCAACCTCAACCTCCTGGGTTCAAGCCATCCTCCTGCCTCAGCCTCCCGAATAGCTGGGACTACAAGCGTGCACCACCATGCCTGGCCGATTTTTAAATTTTGTTTTGTGTAGAGATGGGGTTTCACTGTGTTGAACTTGAACTCCTGGGGTCAGCCAACCTCTCACCTCAGCCTCCTGTTGGGATTACAGGCATGAGCCATGGCGCTCAGCTCTGCAGCATTTTATGTCTTATTTGCAAGAGCTGTGTGGACATTCATTGGCTTCTTTCTTAGCCTGGGTTACCCTGGAAAGCAGAGGCTGAGGAAAGAGCTTGCATTCAGGTAGTTCATTTGGGAAGCGACCCACGGAATCAATAGGCGGAAGCACTTGTCATTGGCTCACGTCTCCCATTGAGGGTTGCCTTGGGTGGTGTGATCTCCCCTGCACTTGAGCTGTGCATGCATCCATGCCCAGGAAACTCCTGTGGGTATGCCACTTCTTCAGTACCAGAAAAATGCCACAGCAGGCCAATGATATGCCTGAGGAAATATGGGGTCAGTATTGGAACTCTTCACCCCTTTAAACATGTAGCTGCTCACCACAGCTACAGCTGTAAATGGCGACAGAAGTAAGACCGAGCGGGGGAGAGGCAGAACATAAGCAGCATCTGATTCAGTCCATTCTCTGCATAGGTTAAGAGCAGTTTGTCACTGAGTCTTCTAAGTGTTGGCAGCTGCAATCACTCCAAAAAGGAGCGTAGTACAAAGGCTTCGTGTAACAAGCTGCAATCTTCACTGCTGCAGCTGAATCTGAGGCTGTCATTGGTAGTCATCATCTAGCTTCTCCAGCACCTATTCTAGATTTCCCTCTAGATTTCCTTGCCCCGCACTGAATTTCCTCTAGATTGCTTGCTTGGTGGCATGCCATCTCCACCCTTGAGGGACCTGAGCTCTTAGCTTCCTTGTCCTTACTGGGCTGTGATTGCTAAAATTGGCTATTGACCAGTATCACCTTGCACAGAAGTACCCAGAGACCCTCAGTGAATCCCTGTATTCCAGATTCTCTCTGTTCTCATTATAAGGCAAGAAACGCTACTCCTGAAGATAATTACATTTGATTACCTCCCGCAAGTCTGCTGACTCCCTTCTTTGCCTGCTAGGTCACTGGCACGAGGATCCCAGTGCAGAGGCAGTAGTCACCGTTTCCGCCTCACGGAGACGCTTCCCATTTCCTGTAGTGAAGCAGTGCTCCTCTGGATATCAGGACCTCTGAATTCTATAAAACCTAAAGGTGCAGGGACAAGAAGCACAGATTCTGTAAGTACACCACTGAGAATCCACTGGGAGTAATGGTGAGAGGGTCAAACGACCATGTAGACCTGTTTCTTTTAGTTACTGGGGGCATAGCAGCACTATTTGTTTAATTTATGTACTTGGTTTTGGTGGACGATGTCCCGACTTCACAGAGGTCTTTGCTCTGAGTTTGCACCTGAGTCGAACCTTTAATAAGCAATTCCATCATCATAAGTAGGTAATTTTTTTTCAGATGATGCCCTAATCGATAGAAATAATGAATCCTTTGGTCATGCATTGATTATTGTACACTTTGCTCTGTAAAATGGAACCCTTGATTTTTACCGATAATATATGGGGATCTGTATAATCAATAAGGTACATGGTAGGCCTCTGAATGGTGATGCTGTCAGACATGGCAGGCAGGCATATCAAAGCCGTATGGGAGTATCTATTCCAGTGCAGCTGAATCATTGCCCCCTCCAGGGTGGGAGGAGTCTGACGTAATCAACGTGCTGCCCAATGTTTGGCTGATCTTAGGTTTTGCTGTTCTGTCAAAGGATCCATGGCAGGTTGTTAACACTTTGCAGGTTGGGTATTCAATGGCAGCCTTAATAAGTGGAAGCCCATATTGTTGGGTCCTTCCATTCACAGCCTCTCTTCCTGTTATGGTTGGGACTTCATTATTGGACCTAATGGATAAGCAGATTGGGTGGTCGAGGACAGTGGCTATCTGACATCCATGGGATTAGTCATCCTGGTTGTTTGGTGTCTCCTCTGACTTTCATATTCTCTGGTGGGCGGGAGCATGAGATCTATGCCCACGTTGTGCCCTCTTCAATGGGTCTGTCACTTGCTTCTTCTCTAGACAAGTTTTTCCTCTCTGATCTTCCCAATTGGTTCCTTCCAGGCCCTGACCTACCAACCAACCTATTTGCCAATACTCAGGAGTCCATGTATATCCTTCTTATTTCTTCTTGCATTACAAAGTAAATAATCAAATTTGTAGCTCTCAGCTCTGTCCGCTAGAAGGACTGTCCCTCACAACCGACATTTAGATCCATCCCCAAGTGGGGCTATAGTGCAGCAGAAGTCCATTTTCAGTTTGTACTGACATAGTGTATACAACCCAGGTGTGAACTGAGACCGAGATTTTTTTCTCCTCCATCAGCTGGCTGTAGAAATACTTCCCGTGCCCTCAGCAAGATTTTAGGTGTGCGTTGATGTTTATGCATTGATGACGCAGAGCTAGGTGATGTGTGAACTAGAAGTCCTGTGCATGTAGCATTTTCCCTGGCTCTGCTTGGTCCGGATTTTTAACCATTTCTATACTATGATGGATTGCTGCTACATTTGGCTGACATAACTTGGTAGGTCTAAAATGCCAGTTCTTCATGGGCAGCAAAACTTACATAGCCGTTCAGTCAGGCACTTAGACTGCTTTAAAAAAAAGCAGGGGCTGCTTTAAAAAAAAGCATGTAGTTTATGCCACCAAAGATGGGATTTTGCTTCAAAATATAAAGGACCTTTCTGCTCTAGTTTTGTGTTTTGTATTGGCATTTTCCAGAGACCCTACACATGTCTTTACTATGGATCAACATATTCACCATGGATACCAGCAGTGCCATGGATTCTGTTGGTTGCATAGTCTGAAGAGTAAGGCAGCTTGCAGTGCTACCTAGATTTACTGTTGAGCCGTCTTTTTTCTCTGAACTCCGTTGAAACTGTAAGCCTTCCAAGTTACCCAAAAAATAAGTAGTAGCACTCCTAAGAGCAGTACATGCAGTCTCCCAAATCCAAAACAGATGACTAGGCACTCCTTCTTTTTTTTTAGTGGTGGGGAATGCGACATGAAACAACTTGTTTTTTATTTTAGAGAGGTTATCGTGACATGTCCCAGATTCTTGTACCCCTAAACACTTCATCAGATAAATAAAGCAAGTGTAGTAGCATGTTAATTATAAAATCTAGGTGGCAAGAGCAAGACTAAGCAAAGAGAACAAATCTGGAGGCATCACATTACCTGACTTCAAACTATACTAAAAAGCTATCGTCTCCAAAATAGCATGACCCTGGTATAGAGAGAACCTGGAATAGAGAACCCAGAAATAAACCCAAATACTTATAGCCAACTGATCTTTGACAAAGCAAACAAAAACATAAAGTGGGGAAAGGGCACCCTATTCAACAAATGGTGCTGGGATAATTGGCAAGTCACATGTAGGAGAATGAAACTGAATCCTCATCTCTCACCCTGTACAAAAATCAGCACAAGATGGATCAAAGACTGAAATCTAAGACCTGAAACCATAAAGATTCTAGAAGATAACTTTGGAAGATCCCTTCTAGATACTGGCTTAGGCAAAGATTTCATGACCAAGAAACTGAAAGCAAACGCAGCAAAAACAAAGATAAATAGATGAGACTTAATTAAACTAAAAAGCTTCTGCACAGCAAGAGAAATAATCAGGAGAGTTAACCAGCAACCCACAGAGTGGGAGAAAATCTTTACAATCTATACATCTGACAAAGCACTAATATCCAGAATCTACAACAAACTCAAACAAACTAGCAAGAGAACAAACGATCCCATCAAAAAGAGGGCTAAGGACATATACAGATAATTCTCAAAACAAGGTATACAAATGGCCACCAAACAAATGGAAAAATGCTCAGTATCACTAATTATCAGGGGAATGCAAATCAAAGCCTCAATGTGATGCCACCTCAGTCCTGCAAGAATGGCCATAATCAAAAATAAAAAAATAATAGATGTTGGCCTGCAAGCAGTGGAAAGAGAACACTTTTACACTGTTGGTGGGAATGTAAAATAGTACAACTCTGGAAAACAGCGTGGGGACTCCTTAAAGAATTAAAAATAGAACTACCATTTGATCCAGTAATCCCTATTGGGTATCTACCCAGAGGAAAAGAAGTCATTATGTGAAAAAGATACTTGAACATACATGTTTATAGCAGCACAATTTGCAATTGCAAAAATATGTGACCAGCCTAGATGTCCATCAATCAATGAGTGGATAAAGGAAATGTGCCATGTGTATATATACACATACCGTGGAATACTACTCAGTGATAAAAAAGAATGAAATAACGGCATTCACAGCAAACTGAATGGAATTGGTGACTATTATTCTAAGTGAAGTAACTCAAGAATGAAAAACCAAACATTGTATGTATTCATATGTGGGAGCTAAGCTATCAGGGCGCAAAGGCATAAGAAGCATACATTGGACTTTGGGGACTCAGGGGACAGGGTGGCTAGGGATAAAAGACTACACACTGGGGGCAGTGAAAACTGCTTGTGTGATGGGTGCACCGAAATCCCAGAAGTCACCACTAGATAACTTATTCATGTAACCAAACACTAAAACACTACCTATTCCCCAAAAACCTATTGAAATAAAAATTAAACTTTTTTTAAATTTAAAAATTCTCAATAAAAATCTAGGTGGTGCAGGCAGAGGAGCATTACACACTGGGGTTGCTGGGGATCCTAAGGGAGGGACAGTGGGGGGTGGGGAGGCTGGGAGGGATAACATGGGGAGAAATGCCAGTTACAGGTGACGGGGGGATGGAGGAAGCAAACCACCTGGCCAAGCATGTACCTGGGCAACAATCTTGCCTGATCAGCACATGTACCCCAGAACCTAAAGTACAATTAAAACAAAATAAACATCTAGGTGGTGAATACTCAGAAGTTCACTGTAAAACCATTTCAACTTTCTGTATGTTTGAAATGTGTATAATAAAATAATAAGTCCGGGCGCGGTGGCTCAAGCCTGTAATCCCAGCACTTTGGGAGGCCGAGGCGGGTGGATCACGAGGTCAAGAGATCGAGACCATCCTGGTCAACATGGTGAAACCCCGTCTCTACTAAAAATACAAAAAATTAGGTGGGCATGGTGGCGCGTGCCTGTAATCCCAGCTACTCAGGAGGCTGAGGCAGGAGAATTGCCTGAACCCAGGAGGCGGAGGTTGCTGTGAGCCAAGATAGCGCTATTGCACTCCAACCTGGGTAACATGAGTGAAACTCCGTCTCAAAAAAAATAAATAAATAAAAATAAAATAAAATAATAGGAAAAAACTTTTGTTGATAGGTCAGACCCCTGAATCTTTATAGACTTCCTCTTCCACCTGTACTGTGCAGGTATCTAATTAGCACTAAATAATATTGCATTGTCTGGAGGTACCACAGCTCATTTATCCACTCATCTATTGAAGAATATCTTGATTACTTCCAAGTTTTGGCAATTATAATTAAGGCGGCTATAACCATTCATATGTAGGTTTTTGTCTGGGCATGAGTTTTCAGTTCAAGTGGATAAATACCAAGAAACACAATTGCTGGATCATATGGTTGCTTCTAGTTTAGTATCTTAGCTAAGGGATGGGGTGAAATTATGGGAGCTTCCACTTGGTAGAAGCTTAATAACTTAATAACTCTTAGTTAATAGGTCAGGGAACCAATGAGAGGCCTTTTAAAAGGATAAATATATGCATTTAGGAACTGAAGAAATTACCACAGGGTAAATACTTGAGCCCATTGGACTCAGCGTGAGATGGTCTTGAGCCAATTTCTTTCTTTACCCAGGCTGGAGTGCAATGGCGCGATCTCGGCTCACCGCAACCTCCGCCTCCTGGGTTCAGGCAATTCTCCTGCCTCAGCCTCCTGAGTAGCTGGGATTACAGGCACGTGCCAGCAGGCCCAGCTAATTTTTTGTATTTTTAGTAGAGACGGGGTTTCACCATGTTGACCAGGATGGTCTCAACCTCTTGACCTCGTGATCCACCCGCCTCGGCCTCCCAAAGTGCTGGGATTACAGGCTTGAGCCACTGCGCCCGGCGGAGCCAATTTCTTTAACAGTAAATACGCACCATGGAAGAGAATACTGAGAATGCTCACGCCCAGGAGGATAGAGAAACACGAAGCTGTCTCTTGTACCAGGGGACCCAAGATGCCATCATGACTCTGTGGAATGATTAACTTCAAGATTCCAGATGATAATTCAAGCTTCCGTTTTCTCCTTTGACATGAAAATATTACTTACAGCTATTTCACTGGGTCACAATGGGGACAAATGAGATAATGGTGGCACTTAGCATGCTCCCAATTCATGCTAGCTACAGTGGTAACGTTAGAGCCAAAGTTGCTTGTTTTAAACATTATTTCTTAGAATTGTCTCCATAAAAGAAAATACAAATGACAGAAGGAGGAGACACAGAAGAAAGAGGATAACAGAAAGGAGGGAAAGCATAAAAAAAGAATAAAAAAGCAAAGAAAAATATTTAAAAAGTGAAATGATTTTAAAATGACAGAAAAGAAAGGGAGAGAAAGAGACTTCAGCCACTAGGTACAAAACAGTCCAGAGGCCATTGAAAGCAGATGTTTTTCTGGATGTGCTGTGAGACTGTAGCATATTTCAACAACTGAGCACTGGCTTTGACTCAAGTAAAGCCAAAGGTTCAGGTTTAAAACTATAGTCCTAAGAGTGACACCACCAGCATGGCAAACAGAAGCTCCTGACTCTCCCTCCACCCACAGATGCACCAAATAAACCTCTATCCATGGATCAGTTCCCTCTGAGAGAAAGTCAGAGACCAGTTGAGAGATGCCCACCCACTGAGCAACTAAGAAAACAACATAAAACAGGTAGGAGACGCCAAGGCACACTTGGGCACAGACCTCACCCTGGGCACTATGCCATAAAACTGGAAAAGGAGTCTCCAATGCCCAGTTTCTCCTCGTGGAGAAGAGCATCTGGACCTCACATATAAGGCCTTGACCTCATGCTTCCCTGTCGTTTTACACACAGTGGGGATTAGACACACGCGTGTGCTCCCAGGCTATAGGAAATAAAGTGGTGGTCTTATATGGGTATCCAGACACCTCCAGGTATTTCATCCCCCAGGAGCAGTGCACGGAGAGGCATTAAAAAACCCGCAGCCCTCGATTGCCTGCTCTTACCCTCAAACACTCTTTCGGTGGCTGCCAAGCAGGCAAGTGGCCTGGCTTCAAACTAACTTGCATTGTAGATTTAGAGAGACAGCCAATTAGTAACTCACCGCCAGTCTGGAGGAGTTTGCGTCCATACTAAGGATCCCAACTTTTACCACATCCACCTAAAAGACTGTATCATTAATCTCATGGCTCTTGGAGCAGGTGACACTAGCATGATACACATCTCCCCAGATAGCAAGAAAAAGATAGTCTCTTTAAACATGCGTGCAAACACCATCAGGGACTTCATCCCTCTGGAGTGGAGCAGAGAAAGGGCCTAAAAAAAATGCAACTCCCTGTTTCTCCACCAGAAGGGGTTTAGGACACACACTGACAGCCACAATTGTTAAAGCTACCTCTTAAAGGACTCCATCCTAAACCTAATAGCTCTGGGAACAGAAGGACATAAACATGTGTGAGTCTTCTCTGATCCCAGAACAAAGAGGTGATTTTAAATGGGCTTCCAAATACTTCCAGGGGCCATAACCCCTCGGGGCAGTGCAGAAAAGAAGCAGGAACATGCTGCTCTCCCTTTCTCTTCATAAGGGGCTTACCACACCCACACTTAGTGGCTACTTGACAGCTTGGCCTCTAATAAATTTACATCAGGGAGCCAGTGAGGCAAGCAAACAGTAGCCCTCCATTAGCTGAAGCCAGAGCTTGGCATTTATCTCCCTGGCTAGCCACAGAGATAAATTCAGGTCTATCCAGTCTTTCTTGGAGGAATTTGGCCATGCAGCACGTGCCACAACTTCCATAGCTCCCACCCAAGGGACTGTTTCCTGAACAAACTTCCTCTGGAAGTTCAGAGAACTTTGTCATTTGGAGTGACCCAAGGCCATAGAAAACAAACAGGTGGATGTATAATGGGCCTATTCTCAGAAGCTCTCTCTCCAGGATCAGAAGGTGCTTGCCACCAATCTTCTCCTGGATTAGTCTAGACAGAGTGGGATACAGACACCTGCACCCAGCCTCACTGTGAGAAAGATTTGGAACTCACACCAATCCCCCAAGCTTTCCAGCTATATGTTAAGGGTCTGGCTTCTCTCAAACTGGTCTTGGGATACTTACAAGACATGCTACATCCTAAGTTTCAGTGGACTGTATTAGTCCGTTTTCACACTGCTGATAAAGACATACCCGAGACTGGGCAATTAAAAAAAAAAAGAGGTTTATTGGGCTTACAGTTCTATGTGGCTGGGGGAGGCCTCACAAACATGGTGGAAGGTGAAAGGCATATCTTACATGGTGGCAGACAAGAGAAGAGAGCTTGTTCTGGGAAACTCCCATTTTTATACAATCATCTGATCTCATGAGTCTTAATCACTCTCATGAGAACAGCATGGGAAAGACCTGCTCCAATGATTCAGTTACCTTGCATTGGGTCCCTCCCACAACATGTCAGTATTCAAGATGAGATCTGGATGGGGACAGAGCCAAATCATATCATTCTACCCCTGGCCGCTCCCAAACCTCATGTCCTCACATTTCAAAACTAATCATGCTTTCCCAACAGCCTGTCAAAGTCTTAAATCATTTCAGCATTAACTCAAAAGTCCACAGTCCAAAGTTTCATCTGAGACAAGGCAAGTCCCTTCCACCTACGAGCCTGTAAAATCAAAAGCAAGGTAGTTACCTCCTAGATACAATGGAGGTACAGGTGAAGGTACAGGCATTGGGCAAATACAACCATTCCAAATGGGAGAAATTGGCCAAAACAAAGGGGCAACAGGCCATGAAAGTCCAGAATCCAGCAGGGCAGTCAAATCTTAAAGCTCCAAAATGATATCCTTTGACTCCAGGTCTCACATCCAGATCACACTGATGCAAGAGGTGGGCTCCCATGGTCGTGGGCAGCTCTGCCCCGTACCTTTGAAGGTACAGCCTCCCTCCTGGTTGCCTTAATAGGCTGGCATTGAATGTCTGCTGCTTTTCTAGGTGCATGGTGGAAGCTGTCAGTGGATCTACTATTCTGGGGTCTGGAGGTTGATGGCGCTCTTCTCACAGCTCCACTAGGCAGTGCCACAGTGGGGACTTTGTATAGGGCTTCCCTTCTGCACTGCCCTAGCAGAGGTTCTCCATGAGAGCCCCGCCTCTGCAGCAAACTTCTGCCTGGGCATCCAGGCATTTCCATACATCTTCTGAAATCTAAGCAGAGGTTCCTAAACCCCAATTCTTAACTTCTGTGTACATGTAGGCTCAACACCACATGGAAGCTGCCAAGGCTTGGGGCTTGCACCCTCTGAAGCCATGGCCCAAGCTCTATGTTGGCCATGGCTGGAGTGGCTATAGTGGCTGAGATGCAGGGCACCAACTCCCTAGGCTGCACACAGTATGGGGACCCTGGGCCCAGCTTGGGAAACCACTTTTTCCTCCTAGGTCTCCAGGCCTATGATGGGAGGGGCTTCCATGAAGACCTCTGACATGCCCTGGAGACATTTTCCTCATTGTCTTTGTGATTAACATTCAGCTCCTACTTATTTATGCAAATTTCTGCAACCAGCTTAAATTTCTCCTCAGAAAATGGTATTTTCTGTTCTATGGCATTGCCAGGCTGCACATTTTCCAAGCTTTTATGCCCTGTTTCTCTTTCAAAACTGAATGCCTTTGACAGCACTCAAGCCACTTCTTGAATGCTTTGCTACTTAGAAATTTCTTCCACCAGATTCCCTAAATCATGTCTCTTAAGTTCGAAGTTCCACAAATCTCTAGGACAGGGGCAAAATGCCACCAGTCTCTTTGCTAAAACATAGCAAGAGTCACCTTTGTTCCAGTTCTCAACAAGTTCCTCATCTCCATCTGAGGCCACCTCCGCCTGGATTTCACTGTCCATGTCATTATCAGTATTTTGGTCAAAGCCATTCAATAAGTCTCTGGGGAGCTCCAAACTTTCCCTTCTTCTTCCGAGTCCTCCAAACTGTTTCAACGTCTGCCTGTAACCCAGTTCCAAAGTCGCTTCCATATTTTCAGGTATCTTTTCAGCAGAGCCCCAATCCCAGTACCGTTTTACTGTATTAGACCATTTTCATACTGTTGATAAAGACGTAGCTGAAACTGGACAATTTACAAAAGAAAGAGATTTACTGGACTTATAGTTTGATGTGGCTGGGAAGACCTCATAATCATGGTAGAGTGTGAAAGGCACATCTCACATAGCAGAAGACGAGAAGAGAGCTTGTGTAGGGAAACTCCCATTTTTATATAACCATCAGATCTCGTGAGGCTAATTCACTTCATGAGAACAGCATGGGAAAGACCTGCTCCAGTGATTAAATTACCTCCCACCAGGTCCCTCCCACAATACATGGGAATTCAAGATGAGATTTGGGTGGAGACACAGCCAAACCATGTCAATGACAATCAAAAACAGAAATAGCAATGTGGACAAACACAAGGATTAGAGAGACATCTTAAAATCTCTGGCTGGATTCACTGATGAGAACCTTCTAAATAGAAGTTTAGTCTACCAAGATGGAGAGGTAGGCGCCTTATCTAATGTGCAGAAACCAACACAGAGAATTAAGTAAAATAAGAAATAGGGGAATATACTGCACTGGCGAAAATTAAAACAGAGACTGTTAAAAAAAAGAAAGAAAGAAAAAAAAAGAAAAAAGAAATAGGGGAATATATTCCAAACAATAGAACAAGACGTGTCTTCAAAAAACTGACCCAAATATAGTGGAGTTTTATGATTTACCTGACAGGAAATTCAAAATAACAATCATAAAGGTGCTCACAGTGATCAAGACAGCAATGCAAGAACAAACAAAGATCTTCAACAAAGAGTTAGAAAGTATAAAAAAGTACTAAACCAAAATTAAAGATCTGAAGAATGCTATAGCTGAACTGAGCAATCCAATGGGGGGGTTCAATAGCAGTAGTAGACTAGGTTAAGCAGAAGAAAGGATCAGTGAACTTGAAAACCGATTACTGGATATCATCCAATCTGAGGAGCAAAAGGAAAAACAAATGAAAAAGAGTGAGGACAGCTTAAGAGACTTACCAAACACCGTCAAGAGGAATGACTTATGCATAATTGGTGTGCCAGAAGTAAAAGAGAGAAAGGAACACAAAACATATTCAAAGAAATAATGGCAGAAAACTTCCTAAGTCTATAAAATAAATTAGAAAGACAGATTAAAAAACCCTATAAGGATAATAAATAAGACAAACCTAAGGAGATCCACAGCATATCATAGTCAAATTGTCAACAAAGTCAAAGAGATAGTGTTAAAAGCAGCACGAATAAAAACAAATTATGACATACAGAGGATCTGTAAATCAGTCAGTGGACTTCTCAGCAGAAACCTTGCAATCCAGAACTGAATGGAATAATATATTCAAAATCCTAAAAGAAAAAGACTGCCAATTAAGAATACTACATTCAGACAATCTTGTCTTTCAAATTCAAGGGAATGATAAAAACTTTCTCAGGCAAAATCTGAGAGAATTTATTACACCAGTTCTGCATTACAAAAAATGCTAAAGGCAGTCCTTTAAGCTGAAGGACAAGGATGCTAATTAGTATCATAAAGTCATGTGAAAGTATAAAAGTCACTGGTAAAAGTAGGTATGTTGTCAAATACAAAATACTCTAATACTATAATGGGTGGATAGATTATGTCTGTATTATAAAGGTCAAAAGGCAACATTATTTTTAAAAGCTACAATAATTAGCTATGGAATATATTATAAAAAGATATACAGTGTGAAATCAAAACCATAAAACATGGAAGGGAAGTAAAAGTGGTGCGTTTGTGTATACAATCAAAATCAAGCTGTTCTAAGCATAAATAAATCTGTTATAAGTATAAGATGTCTTATGTAAGCCTCAGGGAAACCACACAGCAAAAGCTGGTAATAGATACACAAAAGATAAAAAGAAAAGAATCAAAGCATACCACTATGGAAGGTCATCAAACCACAAGGAAGAAAACAAGAGCAGGAGAAGTGAACAAAAGATTTACAAAACAACTTGAAACAATTAACAAATTGAAAAGAATAAGTTCATATCTATCAGTAAATGTAAATGGATTAAATGGATTTTAATGTAAATGGATTAATTCCTCCAATTAAAAGTGTAGAGTAATTGAATAGAGGCCGGGTGCCATGGCTCACGCCTGTAATCCCAGCACTTTGGGAGGCCAAAGCGGGCAGATCACTTGAGGTCAGGAGTTCAAGACCATCCTGGTCCACACGGTAAAACCCTGTCTCTACTAAAAATACAAAAATTAGCCAGGCGTGGTGGCGGGCGCCTATAATCCTAGCTACTCAGGAGGCTGAGGCAGGAGAATCACTTGAACCCGGGAGGTGGAGGTTGCAGTGAGCCGAGATCGGGCCACTGCATTCCAGCCTGGAGACAGAGGGAGACTCCATCTCACAGAACAACAACCACCACAAAAGTGTAGAGTAATTGAATGGGTAAAAAATAATAAGACCCAAGTATATACTGCCTACAAGAGGCACTGCCTGACCTGTAAGGACACAGACTGAAAATGAAGAGAGAGATTGATCAGAGAAGACAACTGTGGAACCGGAAACCGCCCCTACTTGTAATCCCCCAACTGCAGAAGAGCAGAAAACAGAATCTACTCAGGAGGGTGCTAATCCAGAGCACTACATTAAACATCCTCTACAGAACAGTTGGGCACTCTGGTTTTTCCTTTTCTTTTTCTTTCTTTCTGTTTTTTTTTTTTTTTGAGGTGGAGTCTTGCTCTGTCGCCCAGGTTGGAGTGCAGTGGTGTGATCTCAGCTCACTGCAACCTCTGCCTCCCGGGTTCAAGTGTCTCATGCCTGAACCTCTGGAGTAGCTGGAACTACTGGTGCATGTCAGCATGTCCAGCTAATTTTTGTATTTGTATTGTATTTTTTTTTTTTTTTGAGATGGAGTCTCACTCTATTGTCCAGGCTGGAGTGCAGTGGCACCAATGTCTGCTCACTGCAATCTCCACCTCCCAGGTTCAAGCAATTCTCCTGCCTCAGCCTCCTGAGTAGCTGGGACTACAGGCACACACCATGTATTTTTAGTAGAGATGGGGTTTCACCATATTGGTCAGGCCGCTCGAACGCCTGATCTCACGATCTGCCTGCCTCGACCTCCCAAAGTGCTGGGATTACAGGCATGAGCCACTGTACCTGTCTGGGTGCTCTGGTTTTTTAAAAATGATGAAAGCAAAACTTGGCAAGCAAACCTGTGGCTGATCTCTAAGTTTGATACTGTTAAAGACTTTTGGGCCACGTACAACCATATCCAGTTGTCTAGTAAGTTAATGCCTGGCTGTGACTACTCACTTTTAAGGACAGAATTGAGCCCATATGGGAAGATGAGAAAAACAAACAGGGAGAACATAGCTAATTACATTGAACAAACAACAGAGACCAAGTGACCTTGATTGCTTTTAGCTAGAGACACTGCTGTGCCTTCTTGGAGAATCTTTTGATGACTACAGTGATGATGTATGTGGTGCTGTTGTTAATGTTAGAGCTAAAGGTGATAAGATGGCAATACAAATTACTGAATGGGAAAGCAGGGAAGCTGTTACGCGCATAGGGAGGGTATACAAGGAAAGGTTAGGATCCTCCAAAGATAGTGATTGGTTATCAGTCCCATGCAGACATAGCTTCTAAGAGCAGCTCCACTGCTAAAAATAGGTTTGTTTTTTAAGAAGACACCTTCTGAGTATTCTCATAGCAGACTGTGTCAAGAAATCGAGATTTGGGAGCTGAAAAAAGCTTCTTCAAAAAGCAGAGTGGACTGAATTAAAATTTGATTTCAATGTAGATGTTGCTAAGAGAAGTGTCATTCACCTTTGCCTTGTACTTCTGTGTTCTTTTTTCTTTATTTTTTTGGCTACAGTGTCCACTCTCCCAATCAAAGAATCACAGTAAACATCCCCAGAATCCATAAATGTGTTCCTGGCCCACTGTCTAATAGTTAAGTAGAATTACCATTAATTACATATACATTTTACCTATCCACAATATTCAAAAAACAACTTGGCATTTCTATACATTACAGGAAAAAAATTCTGTTGATGTTCTATTGGATGCGGGAGCACATTTTTCTGGTTTGAAAGATTATGATGCACACAGTTTTCTAGCAATTTTCTTTGTTTCCTTTTACAGCATTGTCTTTGCTGTACTCTTGCTGATGGCTGCTAGATTTTAATTTATCTGTTTTCCTACTTGATAACATTAGTGATTCTGATTTAAGTTTTTCATTTGTTTTGCTTTTGTTTTTTCTGTTGTGTAACATTGGTGAAGGATCCAGGAATATGACACAAAGGTGGAATAAGCATTAATTTTGTGCAAAAAAAAAATGAGACATAGAAAAAGATATTCTATGGAAAAAAACAAAGAAAACAAGAAAAAAAGCAGGAGTAGCTATACTTATATAAAATGAACTTTGAGTCAAAAACTGTAAAAAAAGATAAAGATGGTCATTATATGATGGTAAAGGGATCAATATAACAAGAGGATATAACAGTTGTAAATATATATGCATCCAACACCAAATACCTAAGTATTTAGAGCAAATATTAATAGATCTAACGGAAGAGACAGACTGCAATACAATAATAGTAGGGAGCTTTACCATTCCACTTACAGCAAACAACATATCATTCAGACAGAAAATAAAAACATAACATTAGGGTGAAACAGCACTCTAGACCCAACAGACCTGACGTTTACAGAATATTTCATCCAACCACTGCAGAACGTGTTTTCTCATTAGCACGTGGAACATTGTTATGCCACAAAATAAGGCTTAAAAATTTTAAAAAATTCAAATAATAACAATTATCCTTTCTGATCACCATAGAGCAAAACTAAACATCAATAACAAAAGGAATTTTGGAAACTGTACAAATACATGGAAATTAAACAACATGCTTGGAAATGACCAATAAGTCAATCAAAAAATTGATAAAGAAATTTAAAAATGTTTTGAAACAAATGAAAATGGAAACAGAATATGCAAAAACCTATGGGATATAGCAAAAGCAGTACTAAGAGGGAAGTTTATAGCAATAAACAAATATATAAAAAATAGAAATATTTCAAACAACCTAATGATTTCCATTTTCACAAGAATGGAAAAGCAAAAACAAACCAAATGAAAAATTATTAGAAGAAAAGAAACATAAAGATCAGAAAAGAAGTAAATGAAATTGAGACAAAAGTACAAAAGATCAATGAACTAAATAGTTATTTTTTGAAAAGATAAGCAAAATCAACAAACTGTTAGCTAGACTAAGTAAGAATAATAGAGAGAAGATTCAAATCAATAAATTCAGAGGTGAAAAAGGAGACATTATAGCTGATGCCACAGAAATACAAAGGATAATTAGAGACTATTACAAACAATTATATGCCAACAAGTTGGCAAACCTAAAAGAAATGAATCACTTTCTGGACACATAAAACCCACCAAGACAAAATCATGAAGAAGTAGAAAAATTGAACAGATCAATAAAAAGTAACAATATTGAATCAGTAATAAAACATCTCTTAATGGAGAGAAGTCCAGGACTAAATGTCTTCACTGCTAAATTCTATAAAACTTTTAGAAAAATGGAAGGAGAGGGAATTCTTCGAAATTTTTTCTAGGAGGCCAGTGTTACCCTGATAACAAAGCCAGACAAGGGCACAACCACCACCACACATGCACACACTCACACGCACACACACACATACACCCCAAACAAGCAAACAAAACCCCAGAACTATAGGCCAATCTCTGGTGAACACAGATGTAAAAATCTTCAATAGTATACCAGCAAATCAAATTTAACAGCACATGAAAAATACTATACACTATGATCAAGGGTGTTTTATCCAAGGATGCAAGGCTGGTTTAACCCATGCGAATCAATACATGTGATACATTACTTCAATGGAATGAAGGACAAAAGCTATATGATAATCTCAACAGGTGCAAAAAAAAAAGGATTTGATAAAATTCATTATTGTGTCACAATAAAAAGTCTCAAATTAGTTATAGAAGGAACATATCTCAAAACAACGCAGGCCATGTATAATAAATCTACATTTAACACCATACTGAATGGGATGATAGCCTTTTCCCTAAGATCTGGAACAAGACAAGAATGCCCAATTTCACCCCTTTTATTCAACATGATACTAGAAGTCCTAGACAGAGCAGTTAGGCATGAGCAAGAAAAAAAGAGCATCTAAATTGGAAAAGAGGAAGTCAAATTGTCTTGTTTGCAAATGATATAATTTAATATTTAGAAAAGCCTAAAAATTCACCAAGAACTCTTGCAACTAATAAATTCAGTAAAGTTTCAAGATACAAATCAGGATGCAAAAGTCAATAGCATTTCTATTCAGCAATGGCAAACAATCTGAAAAAGAAATCAGAAGAGCAATTCCATTTATAATAGCTACCAAACAAACACAATTTCTAGGAATAAATTTAACTGAAGAGATGAAAGATCTCTACTATAAAAACCATAAAATACTATTTAAAAATTAAAGAGGACACATAAAAAATGGAAAGGTATTTCATGTTTATGGGCCAGAAGAATTAATATTGTTAAAATGCCCATACTGTACAGATTTAGTGCAGTCCCTATCAAAATTCCATTGATATTGTTACAGAAAACAATCCTAAAATTTGTAAGGAACCACAAAAGACCCTGTAGCCAAAGCTATTCTGAGCAAAAAATGAAACTGGAGACAGCACACTACCTGACTTCAAAATATATTACAAAGCTATAGTAACCAAAACCGCATAGTACTGGCATAAAAAGACACATAGACCAGTGGAACAGAATAGAGGATCCAGAAATAAATCCATGCATTGACAGACAACTGATTTTTGACAAAGGTGCCAAAATCACTCACCGTGGGAAGGATGGTCTCTTCAATAAATAATGCTGGGGGAACTGGATATCAGTATGCCGTAGCATGAAACTAGACCCCTGTCTCTCACCAGATACAAACTTAAACTGAGAATTGATTAAAGACTTAAATATAAGACCAGAAACTGTGGAACTACTAGAAGAGAACATTGGGAAAATACTTCATAACATAGGTCTGGGCAAAGATTTTTTGAATAAGAACATAAAAACCCAGGCTACAAAAGCAAAAATAGACAAATAAGATTACACCCAGCTAGAAATCCTCTGCAAAGCAAAGGAAACAACAGGGTGAAGAGCCAATATACAGAATAGGAGGAAATATTTGCAAACTATTAATCTGACAAAGGATTAATATTTAAAATATATAAGAAACTTAAAAAACAACAACGCAGCAGCAACCGTCCCCCCAAATAATCCTAATAAAAATGGGCACATAATCTGAATAGACATTTATCGAAAGAAGACATACAAGTAGCCAGCAGGTACATGAAAAAATGCTTGATATCACCAGTCATCAGAGAAATGCACATCAAAACCACAACAATCTATTGTCTCATTCCCGTTAAAATGGCTATTATAAAAAAGAGAAATAACAAATGCTGGCAAGGGTGAAGAGAAGGAAGGGAAGCTCTTATATGCAGATTGATGGGAATGTGAATTAGCACAGCCGTTACAAAAACAGCATGGACATTCCTCAAAAAAAAAAAACTAAACAAAATAGAAGTACCATGTATATACCCAGCAATCCCACTACTGGGTACATATATCCAAATGATAGAAAATCAGTATATTGAAGAGATAGCTACACTACTAAATTTATTGCAGTACTATATCCAGCCAAGATATGGAATCAACGTAAGTGTCCATCAACAAATAAACGGATAAAGAAAAGCTGGTGTGTATATATATATGCAATGGAATATGATTCAGCCATAGAAAATAATGAAATTCTGTCATTTGCATTTGTGGCAACATAGATGAATCTGGAGGATAAGTGAAATTAGCCAGGTACCAAAGCTGGCCTAGCTTTGCTTCTGCTCTACTCTGTTGGTAAAATAAGTGACGAAGGTCAGCCCAGATTCAAGGGGAGGGGAAATAGCCTCCACTTCTCAATGGGATGAGTAGCAGAAACTTTGTACCTATCGTTAATTTGCTGCATTTGCTGTCAAAAGATACCACCATGATTTTTGGGCCTGCATGAACCAACAGAAACATTGTCAGAAGACAATTTTATGTGTGGAGTTAAAAAGAGAGTAAAGTCAGGTGTGGTAGCATGCACCTGTAATCCCAGCTACGCAGGAGTCGGAGGTGGGAGGATCACTTGAGGCCTGGAGTTGAGGGCTGCAGCATGCTAGGATTGTGCCTGTGAGTAGCTACTGCACTCCAGCCTGGAAAACCTAATGAGACCCTGTCTGCAAAAATAAGTAAGTAACAAAAATAAAAAGAGTAAAAATCATAATCTTGGTTCTTAGAAAGCTTGACACTTAATTAACCTGGAAGGAAGATAAATGCTATTTAGAATGAAATATCTTACTCTGCTTCCACTCTCTAGAACAGGAGCATTAGCTAAGGCACCAGATATCTCAAGGACCACTGGATTTTTTTTTTAAAGCTTATTATATTTAAAAAAGTCGGTAAAAGTTTTGGGATGAAAAATAAGACCTTCTTAGGCCAAATCCAATTAGGATAAATTTAGCCAGAATGGCTAAATTGCTTTGCATTAAGAAATTAATGGTAACTGGATTTTTGGTAGCAGCAGGCAGGAACTATAACACAGAAAAAAAGACACGGAGAAAAACAGAAAAGAAGAATTATTAGCATAATGGAAGCAGACAAGGGTCTTGAGGGACTGAGAATTAACCCTAACATTTGCTTGGGGTGATATAATTACTTATTAATGGGTAAACAACCTTTAACTCCCCTCAATACAGAATTAAATACACAATGTTTATAAAATCCAAACCCATAGTATTAACATTTTTGCATAAATAAATCTGTGCATGGTTACTAACTTAACCATTTATAGTTTAAGAAAATCTGGCTTCTTAGAGTAAATGTCAGACTTATGATTCAAATTTTAAATGTGGCGTTAAGTAACTGGCTTAGGTTTGAGATTTTTAAGTTAAATTTATTTATCGTCTTTATATGATTTATTTAAACATTTTGGAAAGGCTTATAAAAAGCTATCATTAAAGGAAAATTGGATGTATGGAATTTATAAATACAATTAAGAATATTTTCAGGCATTTAATCAATTCTGTAGAAAGGAGAAAATACTAATTTAAGGCCCGTAAAATGTTTACTAAAATGTATTAGGCTTAACACATTTTAGTAAACATTTTACGGGCCTTAAATTAGTATTCCTCAATACTTAAGGAAGTTTTGATTTTGTAACCATAGTGAATTGAAGATTAATTTTTAAACGAAAGTAAGCCACTGAATAGTAGCAGCTGTACACAAAAGCTACTCTCAAGGGCGTTAAAAACTCACAGTTAATGATATTCACTCCTAGAGTAGAAACTTCTGGTATCTGGAATACCCACTTATCAATAGGCTGGTTTTCATATATTTTGAATTGTGATTATCTGAGTAGGAGCCAAATTGGTTGGCCTTTTACACATCACCTGAATATTCTCTCCTGTTCTTTCGATTCTTTGGTAATTCCCTGGATGATGACCTCTTTCTCAATTAATGAGCGGTCCTGATGAATATGTCAACTTTTATAAATTAGGCTTTCTAATACTCATGGAAAGAACATTACGCTCTTGTTCTTTTCCCTTCTCAGAAGTAGCTGAAAGACTGAGTTTAAAGCTTATCTGAACAAGGAACAAAGCCTGGAAAATTTTAGGTTAAAGGGATATGTTCAAAAACTTGGGAACTAGTGAAGATGAGAGATTATAATAAAAGCCTGCATGTAACCTTAACTACAGTGTTCACTAAGAAAATCATTATAGCAACACAGGTTGGTGTGTTTATAGCTATTAAAAAAAAAAAAAAAACAAAAGATTAAAAAAGAAAGGAGAAAGGGAAGTAGATGAGACATTCCTGTGATTGTAAAGCCTAAAACAGTAGACTTCAAAGCTTCTGAAGAAACCATTCCTGTAATCCACTGCTTAATTCTCCCTAAGTACCCCCTGGCAAGGTAGATCGGAATGGCTTAAATATTTACTAGGATTCCCAGTAGGAAACTTTAAGCAGATGAAATGACCAGTGACATAAATGAGAGTAAAGCTTTTATTTTCCCCACTATTTTTTGGTTAAAAAAGTTTTTGTTTTGAAGAGTTAACAAAAATTCTTACAAATACTGATGACATATTTGCAGGCCCCACTGTAGAGAAAATGATCAGTGACGTACATGGGAGTAAAGCTTTCATTTTCCCCACTATTTTTAATAAACAAAATCCTTGCTTTGAAGAGTTAACAAAAATTCTTAGGAATACTGACCCAATATTTGCAGGCCCCACTGTGTGCAGGACGCTGCCTGGCGTTTCAGGGACAGACTGAGATGAGCGGCCTTACAGTTAGAAGCGCCTGGTACTCAGCCGGTCTGGTCCTTCAGCTCTTTACAGCCTTGCTCTAGCCTGCTTGTTTAGCTCTTCTGAACAAGGGCAGGGAGGAGCTTTGGCACTTGCTCTTGTTGACTGGGTGTGAGGCACGAGCCAAGCTCCACAGAGGTCTTTAGCCTCTGATGCGTGGACAGAGCCGGACAATCAGCCTGGGTTTTTCTTCCTGTTGGAGCCTTTCATGGGACTGAGCCCCAGCCTCTAATCTGGGGGCTGTTGCTCTGCCCAGCTCTTTCCAGTGACTTCTCCATAAGTCCTGTCTGTCTTACTTTGGTCTCAGATAGCGGATAGGGAGGGGTTGAGGAGCGAGAAGGGCACACATGCTGGAACTATAAGGCTGTAGCCAGCCCAACTGTAACCCAGTGTCTGACAGTTTGCTGTTTCAGCCCACACTCATCCAGCACTCTGTGGATACCACTGTTGGCCAGGGCACTGGGGGCCTAACTAACCTGTCTTCCCTGCGCCGTCCCATCCTTAGCGATCTGCCTCTTTCCTGTGATACCCAGGCGAGGTTCCTTTGATCATCATTTAGCATTCCTGGGAGTGTTGCCTGACTTGGACAATATCATCCTAGGCTTGGGAAATTATTTGTGGCCAAAGAACATTTAAATAAATATATTTATTTTTATTTGCTTTTGAATATTTTCAAATATTGAAAAGTAATTTTTAAAAGTAAAAAATAATTTGACTTACTTTTAAATGGCATTTTGTAATTTTATACAGTTCCATTGAATACTCCTAATTCGTAGGTCATATAAATGATGGTTACCTGTTTTTTTGAAATTCAAATTTTCATAGAGACAAAACGCAGTGAGGAGGGTTTGCGGCAACTGAATTCACCTAACAGGATTTCACTTACATTAATAAAGATATAAAAATCATATAGTTATGTCATCGCTGGTGTTTTAAAAGCTGGTGTGTAACCCAGTATATAATACAGTACTTGAAGGAAGTGAGTAGCTTTTAGAAGTTACACCAATTCGATAAAAATGCATTATTCTAATAAGCATTTTACAGAAAGTAAAATATTAAAAAACCAGGATAAATGTGAAAAAATAGTCAGACGTGCTAGTAATTGAAGAAATATAAATTATAAAAATGAGATATTTTAAATCTAACCGATTGGCAAAGATACGAATTAATGCAAGGATGTCAAGTATAAACTGCCAATATAGGTGCTTGTACAACATTTCTGAAGAGTGATTTGGCAACAGATACCAGGAACCTTAAAATATGCATTTCTTGGCTGGGCGAGGTGGCTCACACCTGTAATCCTGGCACTTTGGGAGGCCCAGGTGGCCAAATCACCTGAGGTCGGGTATTCGAAACCAGCCTGGCCAACATGGTGAAACCCCATCTCTAAAATAATACAAAAAATTATCAGGGCGTGGAAGTGTGCACCTGTAGTCCCAGTTTCTCGGGAGACTGAGACTCGAGACTCTCTTGAACCTGGGAGGGAGGAGGAGGCTGCAGTGAACAGAGATCGCATCACTGTACTCCAGCCTGTGCAACAGAGCAAGACTCTGGTGGCTCATGCCTGTAAACCCAGCACTTTGGGAGGCCGAGGCAGATGGATCATGAGGTCAAGAGATTGAGACCAGCCTGGCCAACATGGCGAAACCCCATGTCTACTAAAAATACAAAAATTAACCAGGCATGGTGGCGCGCTCTTGGAGTCCCAGCTACTAGGGAAGCTGAAGCAGGAGAATCACTTGAACCCACGATGTGGAGGTTGCAGTGAGCAGAGTACGCGCCACTGCACTCCAGCCTAGTAACAGAGCAAGACTCTGTCTCAAAAAAATAAGCATATTTTTGATGCAAAATTCTACTTCTATGAATTTATTCTAAGAAATTATCAAGTATGCATATAAAGGATATTCACTGTAACATTCTGTGTAATATAAAAAAAGTGGGCAATATAAATGGCCCCAAATAGGAGCTTAATTAAATAAATGATAATAGAGTTATTATAAAGGATATTGTAGGATAACAGCTAGTGACATAGGTTAATTTTTATGATATATCTTAAATAAAAAATAAGTTCCCAAATATTGTGTACCATATTATTCCATTTTAATTATATATGCATGATATATTCATGAATTAAACAGCAGAAGTATATAGGCCAACACATTAATAATGCCTGTCACTGAGTGCTTTGATTATAGGATGTTTAATCCTTTTTTTCACTTATTTTTATGCTCTAAATCTTCCTATCACCTTTGTAAATAATAAAAAAGTTTAAAACTCAATAAAAATAGTGAAAAAAGGAATTATCCTAATGATTACCTGTGAGATTTATGGCAGAAGTTCTGAAAATTTTTGGTCTCAGGACCCTTTTACACTCTTAAAAATTATTAAGGCTTCTGGGCCGAGTGAGGTGGCTCATGCCTGTAAATAAATCCTAGCCCTTTGGGAGGGTGAGGCAGGCAGATCACAACGTCAGGAGTTTGAGACCAGCCTGATCAACATGGTAAAACCCTGTCTCTAAGACAAATACAAAAATTAGCAAGTGTGGTAGTGTGCACCTGTAATCCCAGATACTCAGGAGACTGAGGCAGGAGAATTGCTTGAACTTGGGAGGTGGAGGTTGCAGTGGGCTGAGATCATGCCACTGCACTCCAGTCTGGGCCACAGAGAGAGACTCCATCTTAAAAAAAAAAAAATTGTTAAGGATTCCAAAGACGTTTTATGTAGGTTCCATATATTTATATTTACTGTATTAGACATTTAAACTAAGAAATTTATAAAGTGTTTGTTTACTAATTCATTAAAAATAATAATAAGCTAATTGCATGTAACATTTTTTATTTTATTTTTTTGAGATGGAGTCTTGCTCTGTCGCCTAGGCTGGAGTGCAGTGCCACAATCTCGGCTCACTGCAACCTCCGCCTTCTGGGTTCAAGTGGTTCTCCTGCCTCAGCCTCTGTAGCACATGTAACATATTTTTGCGAAAAGTAACTATAGTTTCCTAAAACAAAATCATTTAGTCAGAAGGGTTACATTGTTCTCTATTTTTGCAAATCTCTTTAATGTCTGACTTCACAGAAAGAAGCTAGATTCTCCTATCTGCCCCTGCATTCAATCTCTTGTGACATTATGTACCATGCAGCCTCTGGAAAACTTCACTGCAAATTCATGCCAGAATGAGAGTAAAAAGGCAAGTCATACTTTTTTATCATTATGAAAATAGTATTTTGAAAATAATATCTATAAAAAAATTGTTTTGACCTGTGGGCCCCTTGAGAACATTCCAGAACCTTCTGGGATCATCAGACTGTGCTTTAAGAATGGCCTATTTAAGGTAATGCAGCCAGGTGGTATGAAGAAATTAATCATAATAAAAAGAGTACACTATCAGATGTTCATTGTGTGCCAAGAACTATGCTGAGAGTTTTACGTATGTGATTTTGTTTAATCCTGACCACATTGTAAGAGCTAATGACCATTATTACCCCCATGTTGTAGGTGAGGAAGCTGAGGCAGAAAGAGGCCAAGCAACTTAATGACACTGTTCAGGATGTTTGTCCCCACTGCTGGTTCTCTAGACCACTCCCTACCTACAGTTCCTCTCTGTTCTCATCTCACACCGTCCTGCTGGACAGCTGTGTCCGCTGCCTCGCTGCTGTGCTTTTCAGTATCTGGCTGTGCATGCCGATAGGCTTACTTTTCAGAAGGAACCCAGTCTCACATGGCGTAGAATATGAGAAGGCAACATTTGGAGGATGTCGGAAAACACACTTTTAGAGTTTGGTGCATTGTCACCTTTTCGATCATACGATCAACCTCAGATGGGTGCGCGAGAATCCCTCTTCTCTTGGCCTCCCTGCTGTCTGCTTTCCTTCTGTTCCTCACCCCTCCCACCGCTTCCCAGTATCCGGGTGCAGGCATCCTGCCCCTGCTATTGTGCCAGGCTATGCCAGTGGGAAATGTTCATGCTGGAGAATTTATGCAAGGTGGGAACAGAAATGAACTCTTCAGCTTTCAGACTGGAGCGCCCACCAGAAGGGCAAAGCTCTTGCTTGCTAATTTTGAATCACTCCTAAAAGCACAAGCCTAATGTGTTTCAACAGCAACATTTACTTTAAAACTAACAAAGTTCAAAAGATCATTTTAATATTTGAAATGATTTTTGCCTGCTCTAGTTTATCTGTCATCTGTCTTTCCAAGAAACTTTACTTTTAAGGCATCTTTTAAAAACAGGCGGTTATTGCTCCTTTTTATGACTGAGAGTATATGGAAAAGTTGGCGATACATCTGCGAAATCTCTCCTGTGCCTGTAGTAAAACACGTGGTTTAGACCTCTCTCCTCTTCCTCCTCCACCTCTAGTTTTAGCCACCTAGAAATAAGCTTCTCTATTTGTCCAAATTACCAAGAAATTGCCTTCTCTGTTCCCCTCCAAAGCCTGATTTAGTTACAGCATATTTATATATATATTTTTTCCTGAGGATATTAACCTTAGACTTCAGGAAGCATGCTTCTAATCTCCCCCTGCTCACACACACATGCTTTAGGACGGCAAGAAACGTGTTTTATTCAGATTTTTAACACTTGTGCCTAAAAGTGCACAAGTGTTATAAATCTGAATAAAATACTTTTTAAAACTATTATGTAGTAATAGACTCAATAAGAACATGTTGAGTTGACCCTAATAGAAATAATTCTTAAAATCCCTTTCTTCTTTTCTTTCTTCCTTCTTCCTTCCTTTCATCATGTAGTAAACGTTTATTGAATTTCTCTCATGAGCCAGATGCTATGTTGAGTAAGTCCCAAGTTGTAGATATTATCAACTCCGACCTCAAGAAGCCTAGAATGAGCAAAGCTGTCTAGTTGGAAATGTAGGTCGTGTTCCCACCTTTTGGGTTTTCAAGATAATTTGGGGAGGCTTTATTAAGGTTGTATCCTAAGCATACATCTTTCTTGTAAAAAAAAAAAAACCCACAAAATGAGAGAAGCAGTATTTCAGACTGAAACATCAGTAACCATGCTGATTTATTTTTATTATCAAGAAAGTGATAATAGTAGACCATAAATCTTGAGGCTTCCTAAATGTTAAAGCAAACACACACACACACACACACACACACACACACACACACACAGGCACATACACGCCCCTCAACCAAACAAAACGACTATATAGGATAAAATCATGGCAGACATAAACTGTAGAAAATGTGGCCCAAAGCATGCACAGAAGAGCAGAGACGTACCTTGGAGATATTGTGGGTTTAGTTCCAGACCGTTGCAATAAAACAAATATCACAATAAAGTCAGTCACACACATTTTTTTTTGTTTCTCAGCACATATAAAATTATGTTTACATTGTACTATAGTCTATTAAGTGTGCAATAGCATTATGTCTAAAAAAAAGTATAGACCTCAGTTTAAAAAGACCTTATTGCTAACAAAAAAGCTAAAGATTGTCTGAACCTTCAGTGAATAATAATCTTTTGCTGCTGGCCTACCATTCAGCCTCATTTTTGACATGTCTGCTTCACAGTTGTTGGTTTAAAGGAAGAGACGTACGACTCTTCCTTCACCTGAAGACATAGAGGACATTGGGCTAATTTCAATATTGTTTGTCTCAGGGAATAGGGAGGCCCAAGAAAAGAGGGAGAGCTGGGGAGCAGTCAGAATGCAGACGACATTTATCTATTAAGTTCACTGCCTTATGCAAGCATGGCTTGTGGCATTCCAAAACAGCTGCAGTGGTGACATCAGAGATCACTGATAACAGATCCACACACTAGATATGGTCACGGAAGCATCTGAAACATTGCAAGAATTGCCAAAGGGATGCAGACTCCAAGCCAGTGCATACTCTTGGAAAAATGGTGCCAATATATTTGCTTGATGCAGAGTTGCCACAAACTTTCAATTTATAAAAAATGCAGTGTTTGCAAAGCACAATAAAGCAAAACATACTAAGAAGAGGTACACCTGTACTTATCCCTAGGTAAAAATAATTCAGGGGAAGCCCAAGCTCAGAGTCCGTGGTTATAAGGAAAAGGAAGGGTCCCCAGGCACACATCAGAATGTATAACTGGCAGAGCAGTCCCTGGCTCTTCTCTCTCCTACCCATGTATGCTAAGCTAGGCAGCAGCTGAACTGACCCACAGGCTAAAGTGAGGGGGCTTTGGGCCCAAAGGGGCAGAGTATTCCCCAAGGCATTTACTTCTCTTCCCCCAGGAGGGATATGGAGCCTCTATACCCAGGAGACAAAATATTACCTGACAGTTCAGTCTATCTTTCCTCCATAATCACTGAGCTGGCTTAGAGTAAATGCAGAACACAGGTAAACAGGAATTTTTAAAGACTAGCCCACATTCTTGGAATAAGAGAACAAACAGAAGCATAATTTAAGATAAGTACAATTAATATTAGAGAGTTTGAAGGAAGTATTTCATCTGTCGACAATAAATAAAGAGATTTTGGAGATTAAATATTTGTTACAAAAGATCAATATCCTGAATATGTGAAGGATTCTTACAAATCATTAAAAAGGCCAACAATGTAGTAGAAAAATAGGCAAGGACAAGAAGATTAAGTGGTTCTTAAATATTTGAAAATATACCCAACTTTATTCACACTATGAAAAATGCAGACTAAAAGTACCGTTAGATAACACTCTTCACCTGTAAGATTAAAAAGTTTGAATGCTTTGATAACACACTGATTTGATGAGAGAATGAGAAAATAAGCCTCCTAAATGTTCCTGGTGAGAGTAAGATCAGTAAAGTCTATATGAAGAGCAGTTAGAGAAGTTAGGCAATACACATCAGGTTACACAGTGACCTTGACCATACATCTGGGAAGTAACCTTACAGACATGTATGCGTGCAAATAAAATTTCACTTGTGTATATGCAAGGAAATTAATTGCATAATTTTTAATATTAGCCCAATATTAAAAACAATCGAAGTACATATCAATAGAAAACTGGTTGAATAAACTATAGAACATCCACATAAGTAAAAGCTGTGCATTAAGAAGATAGCACAATTCCATATATGGAAATGTATCCTACAGATATTCTTGCACATAAGTGATTTATTTGCACAGATACACTTGCAAAGTGAGTAAAATAAAAAGGATATTTATTGAAGCATTTTTATAATTGTAAACGTTAGGCAAAACCAAATGTTTATTAATAGCAGACTGATTAAAGCATTGTACACTGACATGATGAAGTGCCATGCCATTATAAAAATGAATGTAGAAACTCTGTGGGTAAAATATTGAATGTTCTCTGGAAATATATTGTATGTGAAAAGTATATACAATTGACCCTTGAACAACATGAAGGTTAGAGACACCAACTCCTCACACAGGTGAAAAACCACAAATAACTTTTGTGTGTGTGCTTACTTTATTTTATTTTATTATTTTTATCTTTGGCTGGCTCACGCCTATAATCCCAGCACTTTGGGAGGCCAAGGCAGGCAGATGATGAGGTCAGGAGATCGAGATCATCCTGGCCAACATAGTGAAACTCCATCTCTACTAAAAATACCAGAAAAAAAAAAACAAAACAAAAAAACCTAGCCGGGCATGGTGGGGCACACCTGTAGTCCCAGCTACTCTGGAGGCTGAGGCAGAGGAATCCCCTGAACCTGGGAGGTGGAGGTTGCAGTGAGCTGAGAGCACACCACTGCACTCCAGGCTGTGGATCACCTAAGGACAGGAGATCGAGACCAGGCCTGCCAACATGGTGAAACCCTGCCTCTACTAAAAATACAAAAAAAAAAAAAAGTTGGGCATGGTGGCATGTGCCCGTAGTCCCAGCTACTTGGGACGCTGAGGCAGGAGAATTGCTTGAGCCTGGGAGACGGAGGTTGCAGTGAACCGAGATTGCGCCATTGTACTCTAGCCTGGGTGACGGAGTGAGACTCTGTCTAATAAAGGAAAAAGTTATTTCAGTCCATGCACGTTTGTTGCATAGGTGAATCACGTGTAGTGGGAGTTTGGTGTACAGGTTATTTCATCACCCAGGGAATGTAAATGCCCAATAGGTAGTTTCTCGATCCTCTCCCTCCTCCCACCCTCCACCCTCAAGTAGGCTCAGTGTCTGTTCTTTCCTTCTTTGTGCCCATATGTACTCAGTGTTTAGCTCCCACTGGCAAGTGAGTTCATGAGGTATTTGGTTTTCTGTTCCCCACGTATAGCTTTTGGCTTCCCCAAGACTTAATAACTAATGGCCTACCATTGACTGGAAGCCTTACCTATCACATCAACAATCAACTAAAACATATTTGGTATGCTACATACTGTATCCTTACAATAAAATAAGCCAGAGAAAAGAAAGTGTTATCCAGAAAATCATAAGGAAGAGAAGGTATGCTTACAGTACTGTATCGTAGTCATCGATAGCGTGCTGACAGGGCGGGCAGCTGCAGCCGCAAACTTCAGTCTGCACTTCATCTCTGCCGGTGTTTTTCCTTGCAATGTGGTGACTTCTGTCTGCTTTTAGGGAACACTACCAGCATCACTAGTGGCACTTTGTATGGGTTCCATAGTGTTATTCAAAGTTTACAGTATCGCACTAACTATGATGAAAAATACCTGAGAGCTGTGAGAGATCACTTTTTATTCCAACGCGCTATTTAGTGGAGGGAGGAACTGCTCAAGTGGCGATGATTAGCATCATACAGCACACGGCATTTGAAATAAATACTAGTAACTAGTAGCTTGAGCGCACCGCAGTAGCGACAGGAGGTCGCAGTGAAATCATAACAGTACAGTATGTACTGCAGTTAACGTCACGCAGTTATGATTTCATACTGCATCTCTGTGTTTGCTCCCATATCTCTGCACTGCAAATGGTGCCATGTATGGTAGGTGTTTGTGGACATAAGTTTTGATCAATTTTAATTTAATAGATTTGTGTACGTTAGTAATAAAATACATTAGTTTCTATGTATATTTTATACATTCACCACTTAACTTTTTCTTAATTTTTCAATATTTCTAGGCTATGTGATTTGTCTGCAAGTCTCTGAATTGCCACAAATTTTTCAAAAAGCTTTCCTATATATTTATTGAAACAAGTTTCCATGTAAGTGGACCCACGCAGTTCAAACCTATGTTGTTCAAAGATCAACTCTGTTACATTACCTTTAGTGAGTAAGGAGGAGGAAAACATATGCATTTGTATTATACTTGTACAGAAAAACTCTGGAATAATAGAAAAGTGCAAGAAAATAAAAATAGTGATTTCCTAATTTGGTGCTGGAAAGTAGATGAACAGAGAGTAGAAGCTAGCGCCTTCACTACATGTCTTAATTTTTTAAAAAAGAAATGTGAATGTCTTACTTAAAAATATATATTACTTTGAAAACAGTTTTTAAATGAAAAGCAAAAAATGATCAGACTAAAAAAGAGGTTTCCTAGGTGTTTATATTAAAAGATGCCCAAAATATATTGCTAACTGGGAACAAAAGCAGAATACATACACGAAAGAGTATGAAACCACTGTCTTTGTTTGTTTTTAAATAAAATCCTGACTACAATGCTGTAAATGCACAAACTGTCACTGTGAGAATACACAAGAAACCTCTGGGGAAGTGAGCTGCGAGGTTACAGGCAGATAGGGAAGAAAGACAGATTTGATTCTATTCCTCTTTGTACCTTTTAATTTTTTTTTATGTGGTGTATTATCAATTCAAAAAATAAAAGCATTTCAAAATTGAGGTCACAATAAAAAACTTAACAGATGACCTGGGCCGGGGGTGGTGGCTCATGCCTGTAATCCCAGCACTTTGGGGAGGCCGAGGCAGCCGGATCACGAGGTCAGGAGATCGAGATCATCCTGGCCAACATAGTGAAACCCTGTCTCTACTAAAAATACAGAAAAAAAAAAAAAAAGAAAAGAAAAGAAAACTAGGCAGGCGTGGTGGTGCGCACCTATAGTCCCAGGTACTCAGGAGGCTGAGGCAGGGGAATCTTCTGAACCCAGGAGGCAGAGGTTGCAGTGAGCCGAGATCATGCCTCTGCTCTCCAGCCAGGGTGATAGAGCAAGACTCTGTCTCAAAAAAAAAGATGACCTGAAGAGCATCATGAAAGTACGTTAAGCATTCTCATTTATAATTAAATTTTGCCACTGATAGAAAATATACATTGAGTATATATGTTAAAAATACAAGGGTAAAGACTGGACACATTGAAATAGAATGGATAACCTTTGAACCATGTAGAAAAGCCAGTAAAACAAATCTATCTCCAAATCAATACAGTAGTTTTTAACAGCTTTAATCAATACAACAATATGGAAAAAAATCCAATCCATAACAAAACAAGACAAACAAAATTTAAATTATTATGGCAAGAAGTCTGTACATAAAAATTATCATAAATGTCTTCCTATTACTATGACTCTCAGTTTGAGTTAAAAAAAATCTATATTTTATTGATAACAGATAACCAAAATAGATCTCTTAGAAAAATGAAAAGGGAAATACATACAGGGAGGGGAGCATCACACACTGGGGTCTGTTGGGGGAGAACAGGGGAGGGACAGTGTGGGTAGGGAGGTTGGGGAGGGATAACACGGGAAGAAATGCCAGAAATAGATGATGAGGGGATGGAGGCAGCACACCACATTGCCACGTAGGTACCTATGCAACCATCCTGCATGTTCTGTACATGTACACCAGAACCTAAAATGCAATTTTATATATATATATATAAAATAATAATAAAAATTAAAAAAGGGAAATACATGCCAGGTTAACACTAACGAAAGTAAAGTTTTAGTATTGTTAAATTAACATAAGACAAAACAGAAGTCAGGTAAAAACGCCAAAGTGACAGACGGGCATTTCACACAGAGGAAAGGGAAAATCCCCAATAATATATAACAGTCATGGACATTTTGTACCTAACAGTATAGCTTTAAAGGAGGTAAATCAAGAGCGCTAAAAACACAAAGAAAAAAAATGATGAATTTTCTATTATAGTGAAAGATAATGCCCTAGAAAACAACAGAACAATTAGATAAAAACAAGAAAGGCTCTGGAGTTTTAAATAACACTGTTAACATGTTTAATGTTTAACTTTGTATCCAAAAAGGAATGAATATACTGTCTTGTCAAACGTAAATAGCATAGAAAATTAGCCATGTACTGTTTGTTGGTCTATAAAGAAAATCTCAATTAATTGCAGAAAGCAGAACTCATATAGACCATATTCTCTGATTATAAAGCAATAATAATAATGGCCAAAAAATCACCTATTCATTTAAAAAATATAAACGGCTCTTCAAAGTCGATTAAAAGAAAATAGAAAACTTGGACATTTCACTGGGATTGCAGAATTGACTTCATTGCAATAGTACATTGTGTAGTCAAGGCGATTTAAAGCATGTTCAAGACAGCTGTGATTTCAAAAGAGTACGCCAAACTCAACCTTCCTTGTGGGCGTACTGTTGGAAATGTCAGAGAATAAGACTGAAAACTTTGTCATATCTGGAACAGTTGCCCCAAAACATACTTTAAATTAAATTGTGGAAATGATGAGAATGTTTTTTAAAATGTTTACAGAGATACAAATGTGCCTACATTTACATTTGGAGGAATATGTATAAAATATAAGGCTTATTCTTCTATATCCCCCTTCCCAAAGTTTGAGAGAAGTGCATATCATCTTAGGAAGTAATTGAAAAAAAGTAAATTCTCTAAGTTGATAACAGCAAGTAACTGCACCTTTTCCCTGATAAATGGCACTCCCGCTTAACTGGAATATTCTCCAGAAATGCTAGAACGGGGATTCAGTAAAACAGTTCACCATTGCTTAATGATAATGCTATAGTTAAATGGCAAAGCTAGACCTCAGAGCAAGAAGCTCATCAGTGGCCGGCACAGCTTTGGGAATCTCAGATCTGGAAGGGCTTTATAGACGTACCGCTGCCGCCATCGCTAACTTTACCATGAGGAAAGTAGAATTTCGGCCCTCCCTTTCCCAGCCAGTATTTCTGCTACATTCTGAATGATGAACACATAATAAGTCAAGGATCACCTAATAAAAATATTCTGAGGTGTTTTTATTGCTTACAGGTATACATCTTTCAAAGTAAATCAGAAAATAAATGTGATTGTTTCTCAGACAATGCGTACTTTGTGAACTCTGTCAATCAGAAATATTGTGTCATTGGCACCTTTCCTGAATTCAACCAGTCAGGGCCAGTTAAAGGAATTCACCTTCATTAATTTTTCCAGCAGTGAAGAACTCATGATGTGAAAATGCATATGGCAAGCTAAAGCAAAGAGAGTAGCTTTTTTTTCCCCTGATACAGCCCCAGGACTGGGATAGAACATTTGTGTTCTCCCTTGCTTATCTGATTACAAAGCATGAAAAAGAGGAGGAACATCTAACTGCAGGGTAAATTTCAGTTACTTAAGGAAGGAGCTGGTAACATAACAGTTGTGAATGAACACATACATAAAAAATTAATTTTTTTTAAAAAAGATAGTGATGTCTTCTTCCTGAGGCACCCTGCACCATGAGATTGCAAGAAGGCAGACAGAAGGTTAATTTTAATTTTATATATATTGTTGCAATAATATAGACTATAAGAAATTAGCTTATTAAGTAAAGTCTACCTTCATTCTTAATTTTACTATACTTGCTTTCTCTCTGAAACCTTCTAATCAGGTCCTCTGTGGGACAGCACAGAATATTAGGAAAGAATTATTTAACAGTTTTCTTTATATTTAAAACCAAATCTTAGGGATTACTTAAAAAAGATAATGGGAAAGTGGACTTCTGCTAGTTTTAATGTTTTTCCTTTTGAAAAAGAGTTCATTCCATATAAATTGCTCAACCAATGAAAATTACTAGACAGTTAAAAATTCCCACCTTTTTTTCTTATATAATAAACTTTTCTGCAACAAATTATGGGTACTTTTGAATGTAATATAGAGACTTTTTTCCCCACAATATCAAACTAAGATCTTATAGACACAATTTAAAACATTCTACCTTTAGTTCTCATTCTTTTATAAACAAGCACACAGTTACAAAAGTTATGTTTTACAAGACTTTATTTCAAGGTGAATTGGTTTAAATCAATTTTTGCAAAGGTAGGGCCAAGAGAAAAAGTGATATTTTTAAGTAGGTCATTTTAGAATGAATATTCATGAGACTTGGAGATGAAAGATTTTGGTATTAAATTCTGGTTTGTCCGTCATGTGTATAATTTAGAGCATGCTACTTACACCAGTTTTCTCAATGAAAAATGGGGGTAGTAATACTTAATTCATTAGGTTGTTGTAAGGGTTGGAGGAATCTGCTGAGCTGAGAATTTCTTGAAAGTTGGCATCATATTTTATTCATCTTTTTCTGTCTATGTTTATTAATCATTGTTCCTTAGTCAACTCTTCTATAAGGTACAACTAGATTGTTAAGGACTAAAATATTAATTTTGATGTACTTTTCCCCCGAAGTCCTCTAAGCACATCTGTTGTGATTTTACCAATTTACTGTTTGCCTACCAGGCATCATGAAAATCCATGTAAACATATGACCTAGTATTCAAGTCAGTGACCCTTGCTAGTGAAGATGTTTACATTTTCCAGTCACTTTCCTGACTTCACCTTCCACCGCTCTGCTCCGGGCTCATTCTGCGCCACACAGATAGGCCTTCCCGATGTGTCCCTGGGCTATTGTACCTGCCGTCTGGAATACCGTTTTCCTAAATCCCCACATGGCTTGCTCCTTCGACAGCGCCTCTTTAGCGCAGGTCTCCTGTGGGGCCTGCTCTTACCCTCTCGCATGCTGTATATCCTATTTGCCCTATTGACGTTTCTTCGTGATATTGTTACTGAAAACAAAATTCACATAATTTATTTGTCTTTTGTTTTGTTTGCTTGCCTATCATCTGTCTTCTTTCACTGCAATAAATCTTTGTTGGGCTAGGCGCTTCATTTGTTCATGTAGTTGATCCTCAATACATATTTGCTCAAAGAATTGTTAAATGATTGAACTAATGACTTACTGCACATAGAGAGGATTTCAAAATACTTTCTTCTAGTCTCCAGATCAAGAGAGGTCTCATTAATACGGGTCTGGGGCAGAATGTAAATACTTTCATGTTCGTACCTCTTTCTATTTCTTATTGCGATGGCTGTCTTTTCCATTACGTTGTAAAGTCTTTGGGAGTTGGTGGTCATATTTCTTTATTTCTCTATTATTCTTTAAGCACCAGGATTGGCACATACTAGGCTCTCATACATTCATTCAACAAAATGAAGCTTTTGTAGTTGTCTAAGGACTGTGATATTAAATTTTATATAGTTATGCTATATACATATCTATAACCATCGATATTATAGCAAATATATATACCATTATATAACATAACTATGTATTTATCAATATATGGTATAACTATAGATAGTCTAATTATAGTTATAGATATATGGCATAATCATAAAAATTTGTATATATCTCATATATATAATCTTTTATATATAACTTTAAGATCATTAAAGATTATTATCTCCCCCTAAAGATTTACGGATGAGATACTATGGTATTAGGTTCACTATGCACTAATATAAGGGTAAGTTTACCAAAATAACTATGTGGATATTGGTTGGGACCAGAAGATAAATTGAATGAATTGCTAACAACATTTAATGAATTTTTTATATATGTAGTTATGTAACTATATAATTTTATAATTTATATATACGTGTGTGTGTGTGTGTGTGTGTGTGTGTGTTTATATATATATAGCTCATATACAAACATTTGCTATATCTCATAAATTTCTTCAAGGATTAAAAAAATTCAATTGGGTATTTAGAGTACTTCTTTTCTTGCTCACAGAGGTATCTAAATAACATTTAATTTCCCAACTCCCTAGCCCCAGGAACTATTAAGATAGTCTTCTAACTCTCCTGCAGAAGAAAAGTTTCTGAATTATGTTAGCATTAAAAAGTTGGTGGGAACTGAGGTTCACTTTCTTTAAAAGGCAATTATGAGAGGAAAACATTTCTGATTAGCCACTTTGAGCCCCGCTTTCTGGAGTGTGATTCTGTGAAGTGTTTCAATATTAGGTTCATTTTTGTAAACCTATGCACACTAGCTCCTTCACAGAGCCAGAATGATTTTCCTGGATCAAAGATTTGCTTAAAAGTCATTTTTACATTAATGGTGAAGTGCCGATTTTGTTACAATGAAATTCTAAGAACTCCCTGTCGAAATTAATAGATACATTTTAAAAAATTCAGTGCATTGTGCTTTCTATATAAAGGCGATGCTTTGGATCCTGCCTAAATGTCTTTGGCGCTTTGAGCTGTTTTCCCAACAATACTATAGGAGCCACATGTGAAAGATGGCTGCCTGGGGCAGTGTGTTTAGGCTCTGGTCTTCCTAAAGAGTAGATATATGTTTGAATTTAATTGCCAGAAGCTGGATGCATGCCTGGAGACATTCAGGAAAACTGCTTTTTGTTAGTGTGAAATGAATTAGAAGTCAGCGTGTCTGGGTCTTCCCCCCAAATCTTGCCACTTTCTAGTTATGCCTGTCATTTATCCTCTCTGGATCTCATCTTTATAGAAAAAGCATTTCAGAAATACTGAGATCCTCAACATTTAAACAGCCTTAGTGTTTTCCTGGTTTGTGACTTTCCACTCTATCAATCATGTCCACAAATCTCCAACTTTCAATATACCTTACCTAGAAGAGTTTAAATGATGGTTTTGCAATGATGAAAGTAATTACCTTAAGAGTATGCACATGGTGTCCCATAATTTATGTCAATTTACTGAAAGTGGCCATTTATTTGACTTGTTTACTTTTACTCTAAAGAGGGGCTGGATAATAACCTGTTGGATCATGCAGCAAAGAGCGGCTGAAACAGGATTCCCTTCATGTTGACAGAAGGTCAACGCATTTCTCTTTGCAGTGTTGACTGACATCTCTGTTCTGAGCGTAAAGTTTATTCTCTGTAGGTTTATTGCCAAGTTAAAAACGAGGAAACTGAGGCCAGCACAAGAAAATTAGATGCCAATTTATTCAGCTCCCCGGCGAGGTTCTGTGGTCCCGGTGAGAGGGGCCAGGGAAGTCGCCCGACTCCTCTCAGGAGTGGGGTTTTATAGGGAGTGAAGGCATTTGATTGGATTTGGAGAAACAGGTTGTGGACGGGGTGAGCTGCTATTGGTAGGTAGGTGGGACTTCGGGTGAGGGGCTAAGTGCTGAGTGCAGAGGGGATTTCCAAGGGTGGGGTTAGGGGCCGAGTGCAGAGGGGATTTCCAAGGGTGGGGTTAGGTGCCCAGTGCAG
>NW_016107426.1:5257286-5287242 GCF_001604975.1 Cebus imitator | reverse complement strand
AGTGCAGAGGGGATTTCCAAGGCGTGCTAGGTGCCCAGTGCAGAGGGGATTCCCAGGGTGGGGTTAGGTGCCGAGTGCAGAGGGGATTTCCAAGGATGGGGTTAAGTGCCCAGTGCAGAGGGGATTTCCAAGGCGGGCTAGGTGCTGAGTGCACAGGGGATTTCCAAGGCGGGCTAAGTGCCCAGTGCAGAGGGGATTTCCAAGGGTGCAGTTAGGTGCTGAGTGCACAGGGGATTTCCAAGGCGGGCTAGGTGCCGAGTGCACAGGGGATTTCCAAGGGTGCAGTTAGGTGCGGGGTGCAGTTAGGTGCGGAGTGCAGAGGGGATTTCCAAGGCGGAGCTAGATGATGGGCATATTCTGATAATGTAATTTTCAGGCGGGGAGGGAGATGGGCGCATCTGAACTCCCAGAGAGGCAACCAGCCTTACACTGAGTAATAATCAGGATCTTTATACCTTTGGTTGCTTCGCCAGGAATATCTATTGTTGACCGAGGCAGCAGAAGTGGAGGCCACATCTGAAGGACGGGGACATGCTTCCAATGACATTATCTGGAGTATTGATGATTTTACCATGTGTGTTCCTCATCATTTGCAACAATTTGTATTTTTTCTTTGAAAGGAGAATGACCAATCAAAGACCACATTATTTATTTAGTCTTGGATTTTTGTTTTTTTGTAGACAGTCCAGTGAGTTTAGTCTTGAGTCTCTGGCCATCTTAGCTGGCTTCTTCAGAAAGTCTTTAAGTGAATTCAATTTTCAGAAAGCCAAAATGCAGTTTGGAGTCTACTTCATGTCTTGAGACAATTGATTCCATTTATCTTCTGGCCCAACCCACCAATATCCACATAGTTATTTTGGTAAACTTACCCTTATACTAGTGCATAGCGAACTTAATACCATAATATCTCATCAGTAAATCTCCAAGGTGGAGGTAACAACCTTTAATGATCCCCTAAACATTCCCAGTAAGAGATGAGTCAGAAATGTGATACCAAGCTGCACTCACTCATGGAAGCCAGAAACCTGGTGATCACCTGGACACCTTCCTCTTCCTTTCTCCCCGCAGCTAAATAGTCCCCAAGTCCTATTGACTTCACCTCCTACGCATACCCTGAAGTGATTATCTCCATCTCCATGGCAACCATCACTTTCATTATTTGGGTCTTTATTTTGTCTGGACTTGTAATAGGCACCTAACTAACCCCTGGTCTCTTAGTCTCAATGTCCTTTCAATTCATCTTCCAAAGCAAATTAGAGATTGAACTGTCTAAATGCAGCACTGTTTCTGTTTTGCTGTTTGAAGACCCTAAATAGATTGTTATCACCACAGAGAATAGTGCCTGGCACCTAATAAATACTCAATATCTATTCTTTAAATGAAGGAAAGAATAAATTATTTAAGGAAAAGCCCAGGACATTTAGCATGATCAGTAAGGCCCATCTCTGTCCTATGAATTCTGCTGATGGTGCGCAGGAGGTTTTGTGATGATTCACCAGCAAATATATTTACTTCAGTGGTTATATATTTAATTTATATGACTTGTTATTATTGATTTTCCATATGCAGAAATGATATAAAATATACTTCTGAGGTAAACGTATCAGGCTATAATAGCAAGTTTATTTAAAGACAAACATTAAATAAAGGCAGAAATAGACCTAAAGGCATCACACAGCCAGCACAATGATCAGACCTGTCCCACTGAATTGTAATTTTCTGCTTACATATTTGTTTCTCCTCTTAGACCATTAGTTCCTCTAGCGAAGTAATGGTCCTTTCACAGTGTTGGCCATGTGCTAAATTAAAATATTTTGGAGGTGAGTGAAGTCATAAATATTCTGTTTGGATATTGCCCAGATAAGGACCTCGGAGAGTCTTCATTGCCAAGATGGTGTTTAGACAACATGGCAATGACAATAAAGATATCTTCCTCTCTGTTCCTTACTCAACGCTTGAAATACATCAGTGAGTATCCAAACATGCATTTTTGGACATTGATTCAAAACAGGTTTTTTTTAAGGCAATGTCTACATCATACAAAAAAAGTTTCAGTACAAAGTGAAAAATTCAGTCAAGTTTTTGAATGGTCAACTTTCTCAGCACCAAACATCCAACTCATAGAAACCATTTAGAAGACTGAATCTTTAACTTACATCATAGCCTTCCTCTTCCTATCTCTGTTTGTGAAAAGCATGTATAATTGTTTCTTTTCAACTAAAAATTTGTCCTCTGAAATAACCGTTAGATTAAAAACTAACGCATGCAATGCACGTGAAGTGCTTTTATTTATGGATGTATGACTACCTTTTTCCCATCTCCAAATTTGTATAGACCTATGGAGCACAAGAGCTCAAGGGACCTTGGTAATATTCTGACTTTCTCATTCAGTGAATAAAAACACCGGAGCTGAGAGAAGTTAACTTGCCTTGGTCTTAAGGCCAAATTAAGGCAGAGTGGGGACTAGGAGCCAGGTCTCCTGGCATTCAGGCTAGAATGTATCACTCTGGGGAACACTGCTGCTCTTTCCTTTAGCATTCCTTCCTCTCTGTTCCTGTAACCCCTATGCCTGAATTGACCTCCTCCCTTAAGTGGGCAGTCTTTAAATTGTTTGCATTATTAAGTGAACTGAACCGAGGCAGGGATGCACAACCCTGAACATTTTTTCCCCTTAATGGCTCCTTTTTGTAAACAGTTATTCCCCAGAATTTCTTCAGAAGATCAGCATGCTGTATGATGGCACTCTACTATAATATTCTCCTAGAGCAGAATTTACCAAAAAGTAGGTCTTTCTGGTACTCTTACCCGTAGGGGTTGAATGGATGAATCCGTGAAGTAAGAAAAGACCTTGATTGTTAAAAGGGGATCTTAACAGGCAACTCCATCAATTTATGAAAAGATGCTAGGAGGAAGCCTAATATAGTTCTTCTTGTTTAGAATATAAGAACTACTTTTTTAAAAACAGCCTCAAGTAATTTAGAAATGCAACTCACTCTCAGATCTGGTAGGAAAAGTGCCCACGGGAATGTTTTATGGCTTAGGTGAAGACACTTAAAATTAAGTTTTCATAAAGGATTTTAGATGACTTACTTTAATAATAAGAATAACAATATCACTGAAGTGGATACAAGGTCCCAAAGGCGCTTTCGCAATGTGGATGACAGTATATGTATCTAGAGCTGCTCCTAACAAGGTAACTTGGACCGCGGTACAGAATTAGGTGCTTTACTGGGGGCCCATTAGACAGCTGCTCACGGCTTTCTTGGTTTACCCTCCTTTTCCATCTGTTTTACCTGTCTCTATTTCTGAATAATTTATTTTGCCATCTGCATAAATAGAACACCTGTCTGAAGGCTAACTCTTACAACTAAATAATTTAGACAAAATAACCACTTTCATCTTTATTGGAATAATGTAATGACTTTCAAGAACAAAGCTCTTAAATAAATAACTCTTGGGGACATTTCTTGTGTTTTAACTATTATACTAACAGTTTAAAAGGTTAATATTCACCTATTTTTAAAAATCAAAATTACCCACCCCTCATTTGTTTAGAGATACCAGTTATAGCAGCCGCTTTGACTTTTATGTATTTCCCACTAGTGTATTTTGTACATCTTTATTTGGAAAAACGATTGTAGTTTGTAGGTGGTTACAACTTTTTAGACCCTAACTATGAAATCTGTTCGGCTCTTGACTGCCTGTGAGAAAGGATAATATTTTTCTGTAGTAACATGAGCTTTTGTAACGGTTTACTTCAGTAAATGCTTATATCCCTATTAGTAAATAGGCATGGAACTATGTAATAAACATTTCCTCCTGGATGATGTCTGCTTTTGCTGAGGTTATCTTGGTAAAGAAATTATTTTAAATGTTTTTTCACTGTCAAAGGACACTCATTTGTGGTGCAGATTTGTGAATGGAAGGTAAGCACTGAAGTTGAACTATAGATCCATTTATCAATAATCTTACGACCTCTCAGTCATTGAAATGTCAGTGATTACCAGAATGCTAAGGAGCTTGTATCAAATGTCTATTCAGCTGTTTACTGACCATATGATCTTGGGTGGTTTACTTCATCTTTCTGAGCCTCGGTTTCCTTATCTGTAAAATGGAGATACTAAGACTTGTCCTTTAAGCTCTTGTGTAAAGTGTGGCATGTATAGCTCTAAGTCATTAAATAAATGGTACCTTTAGTTAGCATTTATTCAAATTAAAGACTTAAAAATGGGTATTTCTGAATATCTTGGATAAATAAAGATTTAAAGAGTTTTCTTAAATAAATAATTTTTTAAAAATTCTTATTTTGCTCACATAATTCCTCTTTTTTATGTAGAGTATACTGCACATAACTTTAATTGAAAAATGATGGTCCCCAGTGTAGTCAATGTAAATAACTGTACACTGTATGCTGTATACTAACAGTGTGGAGTAATTTAGTAATGTTCGCAGGTTAATTAAGGTAGAGGCTACTGTTTACCCTACTTTCACTGGTGCTGGATAACTGTCCTTTTTGAAGTCACAGATCTGCTTTTCTTAATTTTGTATCTTCTTCCTGGCTGACAGCTGTCATTTCTTGCTATGGCTTCTGGGTTTGCTGGTAGCAGTTCCTTGCTCTCATTTTAATTTTCTGCTTGTACTCTGTTGCAGGTTTGGAATACAAAGTTCTAAGAGGGGGGTTTACTATGCATGTGTTTTAGTGTAAGAATTTTGAGACATTTTGCTATCCATTGGCTGGTGGCTTTTGATTTGCCAGGTACCTGGTTTCTGGACACTCAAACTGTAACTGTAAATCTTGCAAATCTGCTATTCCATAGAAGCACTAACTTGCTTATTGTATAAAGACTTGGTTAATATACCAACTGGAAAAGAAACAGAAAACTCTCATGTGTCCAAAATTTAAGCCCTTTTGTAATCCAAGCAACTAAAATAATGCTAACAAAATCGCAATTAACAAAGCAAATTTAAGTTCTGTTTGGTATCGTTTTAAATTTTGTCTGAATTTATTGTATTCAAATTATTTGGAAAATATTCATCTTCATTATGAAATTCCTACTATGAGCCAGGCAATGTGTGACATAATGGAAATAGCAAAGGAATAAAAGATGTTTTCTGTCTATAAAGACATGGTCAGTCTGGTGCTGGCAGGATTGGAGGGAAGGAAGCAGAGACATAAACAAATACAGGGAATGGAGTGTAATGTAACTGTGTGCTGTGACACAAGTATGTTCAGAATATAATTGAGGCACAAAGGCAGGAGTGGTCCACTTGCACTACTGAGCCAGAGGAATGAGGACCGCAGACGGAGGGAGAGGCCTCCAGAGGAGGAGAGACACACCTCCAACGGTGAGTTGCTGCTCTGTAGCTAGATCAGGAAATAAATACATAAATAGTATTTAGTGGCTGATGTGAGAAATGTAGAGGCTTCAGCGGCAGCTTGAACCATTTTTCAGCTAGCAAGGGGAGCTACAAATCATCATATCGCTGGAAGGTAAGGGGTGAATGTTGGGGATGGGAGAGTGGAAAGCTGAGATCATAAAGCAAGAGTTACCATAAAGGACCTTGTGTGTTACGCCTAGAAATTGGCATTTTATTCTGAAGCAGGGGGAGTCATGGAAAGGCTTCAAGCAGAGAACGAATAGGATTCGATCTGCACTTTCCAAAGACGCCTCCGATGGTGGTGTGGCGGATGGAATGAAGGAAAGCAAAAGTGGAAGCCGAATGATAGATCATGGAGCTGTGGCAATGGCCCAAGAAAGCAGTCAGAAATCCTGAAGTCAGAGGACGCCGTAGACTTGAGAGGTATTTAGGAAGTAGGAACTAACCGGAAATGATATTGGTCAGATGTCAGAGCTACCCTGGCATGGAGACGAAACCTGTGCGTGAGGAGTTAAGGACACTCTCAGGTTCACGGGCTGGAGTGACCGTGTAGGTCGTACTGCTGCGTACAGTGACAGCAAATTGGGAGAGCATATTTTAGAGAAAAATAAATTCAGTCTGGGACATGTTGAGTTCAAGGTACTTGTGGCCTAACTGGGTGCCTGGTGCGGTACATAGCTGGCATACCAATTGGATAAATAGATGCATATTATATTATGGAAAATTTGTATCAAAATATGTACTAACCAATAGCAAGATTCATCTGGTTAGTATTAGAAGTAAATCATATTGTGTTAAAGAAAGCTTGTAAGTGGCTCATGCCTGTAGTCCCTTTGGGAGGCTTAGGAGGGAGGATCTTTTGAGCCAAGGAATTCAAGGCCAGTCTGGGCAACATAGTGAGACCTTGTCTCTACTAAAAAATTTTTAAAAGTTAGCCCAGTGTGGTAACACCAACCTGTATTCCCAGCTAATAGGGAGGTGGAGGTGGAAGGATTGCTTGAGCTGAGAGGTTGTGGCTGCGGTGAGCCGTGATTATGCCACTTACACTACAGCCTGGGTGACAGGGTGAGACTCTGTTTAAAAAAAGAAAAATAAGAAAAAAAAAAGCTTGCAGGAATAAAGTTTGAAATAGGAAAGGAAAGAGAAGGGAAAGATGTCACGAAAAGAATTTCAGGTGATTTCCTTTTCAAATAGTTCAACCCTGAGTCCTTATGGCAGAAGGTGGTGCGTGGGCCAGCAGCTCGGCACATTTTGCTTCCCCTAAGGATGTTTCTGAGCTCCATGCTGTGCCAGTGTCTCAGCTTTTAACTTAGTAACTATGCTCTGATTTTTTTCTTCTCAATTTTTCCTACCCACACCTCTCTTCTCTCAGTCAGGGTTAATCGCTCCTTTCTTTGTGTTCCTGTAGTACTCTGCCAGACTTTTCCATGTAGCTGTATAATTACTCATTTTCATTTGTGCCATGTTCCAGCAGGTCATAAGACTTCAGATGGCAAGGACATAATTTTATTTGTGTTGTACTCCAGCGTGAGGACTGGGCCTGATTTTATAGATATAACTAATATATATGTGATTATATGTATATATGCCTGTACATGTCATATGTACTATATATTATTGATGATATAAATATGTCCATCAGATGTCAATGTGTATATATATCTATATATGATGGATATATTATATAAATATATGCATCAGATATCAATGTATTTATGGATACATATATACATTGAAAGGACCACTACCTTTGAGTTTGTTCATTTGATATTTATGGATATATATGTATCCATAAATATCAAATGAACAAACTCAAAGGTAATGGTCCTTTCATCTCTGTTGGCCTGTTTACCATACATACTTTCAATCCTGTTTTTTGAGTACCTAATGTGAACTAGTAGTGTCCTAGGTGGAATAAAGATTATATCAATTAGGTATTATTGAATCACAAACCACCAGAAAATTCACTGCTTAATACAATGGCAATTTATTTTTTCTCATTGTTCTGCGTGGTGACCAGGCTGTATTGCTTTTTTCAGCTGGTCTCATTCTTGTGACTGCAATCAGATGGGGGGTCAGCTGGGGCTCAGCAAGTCTAGGAGGGCCTCACTTGCACATCTGAAGTATCATCTGCAATGCTGGAATCATGGGGGCCGCTTGCTTCTCTTTTCCACATGGTCTTCCATTCAGGTCTTTTTCACAGCATGGTAACTACGGAGTTCCAAGCGAATGAGCGCAGAAGTCATGAGGTCTCTTGAAGCTTAGCTCAGAAGCCTGCACACAGACACTGCCATTGCAGTGTTCAAGCCAAAGCCAGCCACTTGGCTGGCCCAGATGTAAAGAGACGGGGAAGAGATTTCACCTTGCTACAGGAGAAGGTGAAGTCACATTGCCAAGTGTGGGATGGGCTATCTCTGCAAACAGACAAGTAGGGGAATTTTTGGAGGATTGAATTTGTTCATTATCATACTTTGTTGAACAATATCAAAGAAGAGATCAGATCAGAAATATTTTTATTAATGCCCACTCTAAAAATTTTAGAGAGTCACTTTTGTAAACACTGTAATTCCTTAATACATATTACCCAATGACAAATTAAGAAAAGGTGACCTCATGCGGAGAAATGAGTACAGAGTTAAGCTTGACAATGTAGTGACGGAGAGTAGAGAAAAATATTTTATGTGAGTATGTATATACATATTTATTTAGAGAAAAGGTCTTGCTCTGTCACCCAGGCTGTAGTGCAGTGGCATGTTCATAGATCACTGCAACTTTGAACTCTTGAGCTCACGTGATCCTCCACCTCAGCCTCCTGGGTAGCTGGGATTACAGGCACATGCCACCGTGACTGGCATGAAAAAAAAATTAAATCAGACAGAGTAGAAAAGGAAGGCAAGGATACGCCCTGAAAACATTGTATATGCTGTATGTATCATATACTACTAATTATATAAATGTATATTACGTATCCATTAGATATCCATACTAGAAAGCAATCAAGGACATTCTGTCTGGCTGTGTAGCAAGAGGAGTCTGCACAGAGTAAAGGGTAATGCTGATGCTGCAGCCATAGCATGACAGACACACACACACACACACTCCCTATGTGTTCATAGGGAGATGAACACATGTGGAAAAGCGCTATGATGTAGGGATGATTTTAAAAGATATTTCCACTGAAATTCTCCAGAAAGAAGGATCATATTAGAAAGCGAAAAAGAAAAGTAACATCCTTATAAAAGGTACATTAGGTTTCTCCAGGGTTCTTCAGAGAAACAGAGCCAATAGACTACAGATGGAGCGATAGGTAGGTAGATAGATAGATGGATAGAGAGATGGGTGGATAGATACACGAAGACTTGTTACATGATTCTGAAGGCTGAGAAGTCCCACCGTCCGCTGTCTGCAAGCTGGAGAGCCAGCAAAGCCAGTGGTGCAGTTTCAGTCTGAGCCTGAGAACATGAGATCCAGGGGAGGGGATGGTGGGAGGCCCCGTCGGAGTCTGGAGGCTTGAGAGCCGTGAGTGCTGATGTCCAGGGAAGGAGAAGACGGATGCTCCAGCTCAGACACAGAGAGGAAATTCACCTTCTCTCCACCTTTTTGTCCTTTCAGTCCCTCAACAGACAAGGTCAAGTCTACCCACATTGGTGAGAATGATCTTTACTCAGTCTGGCAATTCAAATGCTAATCTCTTCTGGAAACATCCTCAAACACACGTCCAGAAATAGTGTACCAGCTATCTGGGCTTTTCTTTGCCTGATCAAGTTGACACATAAAATTAACCACCACAAGTCCACCCGCTGTCAACTTGGTACCCACGTGCATTTCTGTAAATCATGCTTAATCTTCAAATAAAGATAATAACAAGGTCATTATTTTGCCTAACATGACATCTAGAATACAAGGGAAAAGGTACTGACACTAATCTCTTCCCCAAAAGAGGAAGTAAAAGTTCTTGAGTGATGTTTATTCTTCCCCTGATATTCCTTAAATACAGTAATATAAAATTAACAGTACTTAGATGCTGCTGTAAAGTCAATACATCTTATGTTACATGATAAGGAAACAAGAACAGAAAGAAAACAAAGGTACCTGCTTAATGTATGTGTGTATATGTATACACACGAGGGCATTTATAAAAAGGAGAAAATACTTATGATAAGGTTTCATTTGTGTCGCTGGTCACATGATCATAGCTGGTATTTATAACCACCTTCTCCTCCTGTTTATTCAGCGTCCCTTTTGCCTTCGGCAAGCGTGTCAGCTGGTCATGGTTCCGTGTCTGACAGGGTGACCCAAATCTTCATTCCTGAAGGGTCTGGGCTATTACTAACCCTGCCTAGATTGGGTTGTTATTGTGTGACATTGACCTTTACCACAGGGTGTGGGAGTACCACAAGACTCCCTAAGGGATCTCCAGTTTACCAGACATACTCTTCCTTATTTTTGTGGAGGAGTCATCCAATTTCCCCCTCACAGTCTGGATCCTTCACTTGGGCCGACACTGTAACTCCCTTCTTTTCCTGTTGACTCAGAGGCATAAGAGCCCACGGCAGCTGGGTGAAAGTCTTACCTTCCAGTATGATGGAATTATGCTGTTTCTTGCTAGAAGCATTTCTCCTTCTGGAGCTAAGATCTCTAGGCCAGAGGAGCATAAAGTCATGGGGACAGGAAGCCAAAGTTTGCTAGTGTGTCGCAAGGGATAATAATGAGCGGTGCCTCTCCCGTTTCCACGTTTTGATCCCTGAACCTGTTACTTCTGGCTATTGGATAAATGGCATCATATACTGAATGCTGGGTCATAGCACACACAGCTTTCTGGAAAACTTTGCCCAAGTACAACAAGGTATTGTCTCCTAGGTGGCACTTTAACTGGATCTTCAATAAAAACATTCCACTGTTCTATCTGGCCTGCTTCAGGATAATGGGAAACATGATGAGACCAGTGAATTCCACAGACATCAGTTTATTGCCACACCTTTTTAATTCTTTCTTTCTTTTTTGCTGTGTAGTGAGTTTCTTGATCAGAAACGATGCTGCATCGAATACCACAACAGTAAAAAAAGCATTCTGTAAGTCCATGGGTGACAATTTTCGCAGAAGCATTGTGTGCAAGAAAGAAACATTTCTATCTAGAGCGGCTATTCCAGTAAAGACAAAATTCTGCCCCTTCTGTGATGGAAATAAACGGTTCACTATAACCAATTTGCCACAGGTAGCTGGCTGATCACCCCAGGGCGCTGTGCTATACGGGGGCTCAATGTTAGTCTTTGTCACCAGCAGACTGGGCACTCAGTAGTGGGCCATAGCCAGATTGGCCTTTGGGAGTAGAAGTCCATGTTGCTGAGTTTATGCACAAAGTCCATCCCTGCCACCACGGCCACTCTGTTCATGAGCTCACTGGGCAATGGCAGAGGTGACTGCAGAAAGAGGGTGCCTGGAATCCGCAGAACGGTCATTCTATCTCTGTGATTATTATAACCCTCCGCTGTTGAGGTCGCCCTTTGGTGAGCATTTCATATGGGACAGAAATATCTTCATTTTTTTGTGCATTCAGAGATGTGCATCCACCTACCTCTTTCCCACATTTCTCTGTCACCAGTTTCCAACCATGTTCCTTCTGTTTCCCTGACCATCCAGCCAAATCAGCGGCCACAACCCATGAATTGATATCTAATTGCATGTCTTACCATTTCTCTTTCTGAAGAAAGTGAACAGCCAGGTGTGCTCCCCCAATTCTACGCACTGGAGAATTGCTCTTCCCTGCTGTGCTTCAGGGATGGCCCAGAGAAGGTTTGTAGTGTTTGTGGCAACTGCCTGCCTTCAGGCGGTGCCTTCTGTTGTGGAGAGCTATCTGTAAACCAGGCTCAAGTCTTCTCTTTCTCTGCCAGCCGATTGCAGAGAGCTCCCCATGAGGCCAGAAACGCGGGCTGCGAGAGAGGAGTATAGCAGGCGGGGGTTCCTGACATGTGGGCCATTTCTTCATGTCCCTTACTTGTCCCTTCAGGATCTGCTGGGCCCTCTTATGTATAAACCACTTCCATTTGAGGATAGACTATTGCTGTGCATGTCTAACTTTATGGCGTGCTGGGTCAGACAACACCAAGTTCACAGTCACACGGTAACTTGATGGCCTATGGTCAGATGTTCAGTTTCTACTAAGGCCAAGCAGCAGGGCAATACCTGTATCTCAAAAGGGGAGTAGCTATCTGCAAATGATGGCAGGGTCTTATCCTAAAATCTAAGGCCTGCACTGGGACTCACGTATGGGGCCTGCCAAGGGCTCCAAACAGCACCCCTCATCTGCCACTGACCCTTTAAGCACCACTGGATTTGGTGAATCATATGGCCCAAGTGTCAAAGCAGCCTGTACAGCTGCCCGACTCTGCTGCAGAACCTTCTCTTTTTCTGGGCTCCACTAAAAACGAGCAGCTTTTTGGGTTACTTCGTAAATGGGCTGGAGTAACACACCCAGATGAGGAGAATGTTGCCTCCAAAATCCAAAGAGGCCTAGTAGGCACTGTGCTTCTCTCTTAGTTGTAGGAGAGAACAAACACAACTGATCCTTCACTTTAGAAGTGATATCTTGACATGCTGCATACCACTAGGCCCCTAGCAATTTTAGTGCGGTGGAATGCCTCTGCATTTGAGGCTTTATTTCCCACCCTTTGACATGTCTCACCTTTAAGGCTAGAGTAGCTGCTGCTTCTTGCTTGCAAGGTCTAATCAGCATAATGTCATCAGTGTAACGGACCTGTGTGATGCCCTGTGATGGGAAGAGGGAAAGCCGATGTGAAATAAACTGACAAAAGGCTGGCTGGAGAGTTGTGGTAGCCCTGAGGTAGGATGGCAAAGGTGTATCACTGAACCTACCAGCTGAACTTGACAATGGCAATAATGAAGAGAAAAAAAACTTAATGGGACAAAGTATCAAAAGTAGACAAGGAAAAGACCAGGGCACATCTTATAAACAGGCAAAGAAACAATCAAACAAACAAACATCTTGTAAACAATCAATGGAGCTCACCAACATGGATTTTTACTCTCAAAGGCCAGTCTGACTGTGGTCCACTGCTGAGTGCCCAGTCTGCCAGCAACAAAGACTAACACTGATCCCCCAGGATGGCACAATTCCCAGGGGTGATCAGCCAGCTACCTTGTGGCAAACTGATTACAGTGGACCATTTATTTCCATCAAGTCTGGCTGTACGAGATTCATTTTCCCTCTGTGATGGGGGAGATATTGGCTAAACATCCTGAAACTAGCTTTGAATTGAATTAATAGTTGAAACCAAAACTGTGTATGGGACTGGTGGTCATTGGGAGACTTTTTTAAACTCCTCTAGTTCATGTCATCTTGATGGCATTTACCATTTTCTAACATGTACAGTCTTAATCTCCCTGTTAAATATAGGGACCATCATAGATAGCTTTATTCCCTACAGCATCTGAAACAATGCTTCGCACATGATAAATGCTTAACAAATAAATGCGTAACTCCCTTATTTATTAAAGGAGTACCTAAATGAGAAATAAAGGCTTATTAAACCCTGGAGTTTTCTTTGATAGTCGCCTTTTCAAACAGATTATCATAAAAGTGTTGTTTTAATGTCTTTGCAACTTCCGTGATTTCCCTGATGTTCCATATCATAAATACAATGACAAAGACGTAATTTTACCTCACAGTGCCAATATGTAGATTAATTTTTTAAATTTTAAAGGGGATACTAAAATTCGTTCTCAAATACACCTAATTCTGGAAGAAAAATGAGCCAAGTGCAGTTATGCATGCCTGTAGTCCCAGCTACTTGGGAGGCTGAGGAGGGAGGATTGCTTCAGCCCAGGAGTTTGAGGCCAGCCTAGGAAACATAGTGAGACCCATCTCTAAAAAAGAAAAGAAAAGAAAAGAAAAAGAAAAACGGTTTTCTACAGGTGATGTAGTGATGTAGTCTTATATTCTTCCATGCTACTTGGTTAACTATACAACACATTTTATTTTCTCCTAAGAGGTTAATCAAACATATTCACCTTTCCTTCTGCATTTAAAAGCTAGGGGTCAGGAATTTCAAAGGAAACACTTTGCTACAATTCCGGAATAGTGAGAAAACATAATGGCAGACACTAAAATCTATCATGGTATTTTGGCTTCCTGCCTTCCTTTAATTTTACAATGAGGGGAAAAATCCAGGTGAGCTGTGACTCCATTTAGGAGTTCCTCTCCTGTGTGCTCTGTCTCCAGCCAGGAGAGAGACCGACAGAATGGTAACACTCGATGCCAGGCTCCCTTGCCCACTCAAAGACCCTCCCTCAGGTATCAGTTGCTTGGCTGAGCTTTGAGGTCAACTAGACACCTCCCTTGAGACTTACCTGGCCTGAGGGATAGAACGACCAGAAAATCCTCTCAGGGATAGCAGCTGTTATCTGAGCTAGGATCAAAGTCCCCCTCTGTACTGCAGAAAAACATCTTCTAAACTGGGTCTCTTTCTCCATGATTCGAATGAATGTTGAATGAGTCCCCAGGGACGCCAGTTGCTTTGCTTAGGAGCAAGCTGTCAGAAATACCGTGCAATGAAAGTTCACCTCCTTTTAAGGTCCTTTTTGTTTGAGCATTTTTATTCATTGTCTCAGAGGGCCATCAGAAGTTAATCAAGAAATTAGGCAACAGAAAAATGTGATGATTTGTTTTGTTTTGACAGTTTTCATTTGTGTATTGCCTTTTTTTTTCCCCCTGAAATGTGACAATTGCTTCACCCTGGTAATATTCACAGTATCCATGAAAGGCACAGTGAGTATAAAAAGCCATTGTTCAAACCTTCAATTTTGTATATGAAAACATGAAAAATAAAAAGGAACTTTCCTACTGATCAGATTTGGATTACAAAGTGATAAAGTTTCTCTTGGCTTATACCAAATCTTTTAGACTAGTCCATAATAGCAACCTCCAGCTAGGCACCTGGCTTTCATGTTCTTCATGTAAATATGGTAGTCCAGAACATTTGACAGTTTTCCATCGAAGAGATCAATAGGAACCATTCATCTGGTGATTCCAGATTTGCAGAGACTCAAATAGGTTCAAAATGATGCTTGGTTTCCTCCTAAGCAGATAGGGCACCAGAGTGTAAACTCTTCCAGACCTCGAACATGTCTCATTTGTTTTAGTATCTTCAGCGACTGCCCCTGGGCCTGGGAGACAGGAGAAGTAACATGTATCTCTTGAGGTGAACTAGATTGAGCATAGCTTCTTTTAGCTTGTTAAAATTACAGAGCCACTTAACCGAACTAGAGGTAAAAACGTCAAAAGGACAGAGTATTTACCTTGGCCAAGGAGAGAAAGTATGGCATTTGGAAGCACACTTTTTAGATGATGCCTTTCGAATACTTCCATTCTTTTCAGCGTGAATGTATTTTGCTGACATGGTAGTTACAGCTGGTTTTATTTTGCACATTTCAGGTTGCCCAGTTTAAATAGATGTTTTCGGTAGCAATGCCAGTGGGTAGGTGGGTGGGTCAGATATTTTAGTCATGGCACACAGTATTGTACAGACATCTGTTATATTGAATGGATTATTTTGTTTATCAAGTTTCTTTGAATAGCAATTTCAGTTTTGTATCTTAGTCCTTCTTTGATGGGGGTATTGCCAGCAGATGCAAACTACATATTGGCTTGAGTTTCTTGAGTTTCTTGCAGTTCCCTGGATAGCTCTTTTTTTTTTAGATTTCTTTTTCTTCTCTTTAGCATTTTTCTTTTCAATAACTGTGTCATTCTAAAGAAATTCAGCATTTTGAACATAATCTAAAATTAACAGCCACGTGAATTTTCCTTTTAAGAAACATTTCTTATCTTTCCAAGGTCATTACCAATAATAACACAGTTTTCTCTTTTTCCCCTCTTTTAAAAAAAATCTTCTATTCTGGTGGTTTTCCCCCCTTATAAATAGCTAGTTATTCTTTAATAAAAATGCTGTTTGAGAGAAGTGTTTGTGGTTTGGTCTAAGGTACTGTTCAACATTGTTCTACTTATTTAAATCAGCAGAAACCTCTCTGGAGCAGAGCTTGTGTCTGCAGCTCTGAACACAAAGGGTCAGTATTAGCCATTTATTCTAAATAATCTGGAAGTCAGATAAACCTAGGCAGGTATTTTGGAAATCTCCAGAAAGGCACTGTGAGGAACCGAGAGCCCTATTCCTTGCTGTGCTGTGCTCTATCGTTAGGACTGCAAGTCTGATGATGACAATGATGACAGTGACATAGGTGATGTTTATCCAGCTCTGAAGATGTGACAGGTAGCATTCAAAACCTATCTATCTGTTTCAAATCTGAGGACACGGAGGAGGAGTGACATTAGGTGCAGCCCCCAAATCCAGAGCAGATGGCTAGTAAGTGGCTGAATCAGGACTCAAACCTAGGCGGGACAGCTGAGAAATGTGTACTTTTCACCGTATGCCACATTACATACATTTACACATTAGGAAGGAGACAGTAATACAAACATATTGTTGCCTACACAATTCCAGGTGCTGCCAGGCATTAGGAATGGGAAGACAAAATTCTCCTGACTCGAAATTGCCCATAGTCTAGCAAAGGCTCAGAACTGAAAACATTAATTCACTACAAAGAGATTATAGAGGAAGGATGCGTGGGAATGACGATGGCTGAGGAAAGATCCCGGGAGATCTAAGTCGGGCCGGAGGAATAGCGAGTAGAGGTTAAGGTAGGTGAAGAAGAAGGTTTGGAGCTCCCAGGAGGGAAGGAAAGGCCTGAGTTGAGGCAGAAATCCAGGAATCCAGTGTGGCTGCGAGGAGCAGCCCCTCCCTTGACATGACTAAAATGCAAACTAGGGATCTGGTCAGGAGCAGGAAAGGAGTGCAGGGAAGTAGGGAGAGGTTTTGTGCGAGGCCTTTGGTGATAAGTGGCACCAGTGTTGCGGCCTGCCTGTGAGCAGCAGGAAGCGGTCGGCAGCTGACCCCTCGTCCTGTCTACCAGCAGAGAAAGCCCCGACGCGTGGGGCTGTGACGAGCTGCCCGCTGCTCTTCATCCTCCCTGTGCCACCTTGGAGCTTGGCCCTGACACAGGGGTTGGCAGTGGGAAGGCGCTGGCTGGCTCCATCGTCTAGACTCCATAGCACCATTTTCGCTTCTGGCCCCATCACCCTCCTTTGGAATAGGGCCTGGAGGTGGCACGTTGGTAATCCCCCTGCTTAGTGACAGTGTGCCTTGGGTAAAGCTCATTTCTCCTTTCCTGCAGGTGAAAGAACCACAGTAATTATGTCGGATGAATGTGCGTAAAGTGGCCTAGCAGTTTGACTAAACAGGAAAATCAGGAAGAGTTAGCCATCTTGAGGAAGAAATAAAAGGCTGAAGAATATGAATAGGAGGAGAGGTTAAGAGGGAATTTTAAATGTGAGACTCTGGCAAATAGGAAGATAGAGAAGTACTAAAAAATGTAGACGACGTGGACTTTCATAGAGTTCCATAATGTCCAGTAGAGGTCAAAGTACTGGGTTACTGTGCTTCCAAGAAAATTTCCCCTTTATTTATGGCATTTAATAGCTTCTTCCACTGTAATTAACATGTCTTGATTTATCTCGACTGTGAGATCCTTGAGTCTAATCGGATTCCTGTTTCGGTGTCTCCAACACTTAACAGGGCTTGGCACAAAGTGACGGCTTAATAAAGGAGTGTTCAATGTTACAACTGTGTAATGGAGAGGTACCGAAAGGGGTGAGCCTCCCTCGAGTTGGTTGGGTGTGGTATGCGGAGGAGAAACACAGAGGGCTCCAGATACAGCCCCAAAGAGGAAAGCTGTAGAGAGATGGTGGGGCGAGGCAGAAAGTGCAATGGCTTCGCGCTCAGAGAGACTCAGATTTCAACCTTTGCCTTGTTGGCACTTTGCTCTGTCCCCAACTCTGGACAGGCCCAGCCCTCCATGAGGATGACGAGGACAGGAAGATGCGTTTCAGCCGCAACCTGCCGGGCTGTCCCGTATATCCTTGTGTGCAGGGCACTGTTTGTACATGTGGATGCCAGGAGAGCCAGCCCTGCCCATCTCAGGCCAGGGTTTCCACTGTGCAGCTATGCCCAGCAGTCACCTCAGCAGAATCTTGAGTTCCAGAAAGTCGTATACACAGCCCAGCTCCTGCTCTCCTTACTTCCTCTTCCTATACCACTTCTAGATAGTCCTGTAGGAATGTCTGCTTCCGGGATTGTACTAGGCGTCTGCATATACATCTTGTATTGTCACGTTATATTTATTTATTTATTTATTTTTTGAGATGAAGTCTTGCTCTGTCACCCAGGCTGCAATGAAGTGGCACGATCTTGGCTCACTGCAACCTTTGCCTCCCAGGTTCAAGCGATTCTTCTGCCTTGGCCTCCCAAGTAGCTGGGATTGCAGACATCTGCCACCACACCCAGGTAATTTTTGTATTTTTAGACAAGGTTTTGCCATGTTGGCCAGGCTGGTCTCGAACTCCTGACCTCAGGTGATCAGCCTGCCTCAGCCTCCCAAAGTGCTGGGATTACAGGCGTGAGCTGCCGTGCCTGGCCCGCCATGTTATTCTAATAGAACATGGGGAGAGATCTGGCAGGCTGGATATCTTTTTGGTAACTTACTGAATAACAATCTTGTATTAGCTGTTATTCCATTCAAGTGTTGCAAACCATACTATCTGTCTAGAACTGAAATTAAGCAAAAGAAATTAGACTTTAACTCCAATTCGTTTCTCTCTCTCTCTCTTTGAAATCAATAAGTATTATTTTTAGGGCAGTTTTACACTTAACACAAAAATTGAGTAAAGAGTACAGGCAGTTCTCATATTCTCCCTCTTCTCTCTCACCCGTTTTCCCTATTATTAATGTCTTGCATTGGTATGCTACATTTGTTACAAGTGATGAACCAGTATTGATGCATTACCATTACCATTACCATTACCAAAGTCTACAGTTTATATTGGGGTTCATTCTTTGTGTTGTTCTATGGGCTTTGCTGAAAGCATAATGTCGTGTCTATAATTAGAGTATTAGACAGAAGGAATCATTGCCCTAAAAATCCCCCTGTGATCCGCCTGTTTATCCCTTCCCTCTCCTCCAGCCCGGGCAACCATTGATCTTTTCACTGGCTTTCTCCACGTAGCAATGTGCATTTAAAGTTTCTCCATGTCTTTTCATTGTTTGACAGCTCACTTATTTCTGTTCCTGAATAACATTCTAATATGTGGATGTTTCCCAGCTTGTTCGTTCATTCACTATGAAAGGTTACCTATGTTTCTTCCCATTTTTTGGCCATTATGAATGAAGCCGCAATAAAATTTGCAGGTAGGTTTTTGTGTGGGCATAGGCTTTCTATTCATTTGGGCAAATGCCTAGGAGTATGATTGCTGAATCATATGGTAAGATGATGTTTAGCTTTGTAAGAAACTGCCAAACTTTCTTCCAAGGTGGTTGTGCCATTTTGATTTCCCACCAGTAATGAGCAAGAGTTCCTGTTCCTCCACATCCTCACTGGCATTGGGGTTGCCAGCGTTCTCAGTTCTGGCCATTCTAATAGGTATGTGGTGATAGCTCATTGTTGTTTTAACTGTATTCCGCTAATAACATACGTTGTTGAATATCTTTTCCTACACTTATTTGCTGTCTATCTTCTTTGTGTTTGTTTAAGTCCTTTGCCCACTTTTTATGGGGTTGTTTTCTTACGGCTGAGTTTTGGCAGTTCATTGTATTTGGATACACGTCCCTTGTCATATATCTGTTTTGGAAATATTTCCTCCCAGTCTGTGGCTCGTCTTTTCACTCACTTAACCGTGTTTTTGGAGTAGTAGAAGTTTTAAATTTTGATATAGTCCAATTTTATGGTTATGCATTTTACATTTAGGTCTACGACCCATTTTAAGTTGATTTTTGTGGAAGATGTAAGGTCAGTGTCTAGATTAATGTCACACGAAGCTACTAGGCTGTTCTTGTTGTTTTACTTGTTTTTCTGTCTTTGTAGTATTGATTCTGTGTTTTGCTGCAATCCTATTTTTCCCCTGATTAAGTAGGTCTATTTCTAAAATGTGATATGATCTTTGAAATATTAACAGATTTTATTAATCTCATCATTTTACTCCCCAAAGGGCCTATCATGAAACGTGTGGACTTGAACAATTTATTTAATTTCCTTTTTCTTGCATATTCTAATATGTAAAAATAGGAAAATTTATGAACATTGGAGAGATGATGAAAGAATTTAATATTAGAACACGTTAAGAGGTGGGACGCTGTGTTAGTGAGTACTCCAAAGTTTCTACTCATCCATCCGACCACTTCACTTCCCCTTAGGGACTCAGAGGCAGAGCCTGGAAAGACAGCATATCTTTCCTTAAGCTGATGCTTAGAGGGTTTTGGAGATTGCGTTAGATTTTTATCAAAAAAAGAGGAATAGAACAGAGAAGGGAAATGCGTGAAGGACTTCATGATGTCCATTTATTCACGTATTCAAACACTGTTTCTGACCACACATTATGAGTCAGGTATTAGCAGACCCTGCAAATATTTAACAAGGAAAGTGGTTATGGTCAAGGCCCCACAGGGTATGGAGTATAGAGGAGGTAGAGGGACTTGAGACACTCTGCCTTCGGAGTTGAATAAAAGACTGAAAAATAATCAAGCTTTTGGACAACAGAAGCAGATGTCCAATGAGCATAGACCACTATGCCTGGGGCCTGTAGACCTCTGTGCCCGGGGCCCGTAGACCTCTGTGCCCGGGGCCCGTAGACCTCTATGCTCAGGGTGGAGGGCCCCAAGAAGCCCTGGATTACCCTTCTCAAAGGTCACATTCAGAGCATATCTATTTTGGCACAACTCCTCTTTTTATTGTTTCTATTTTTTATTATACTTTAAGTTCTGGGGTACATGTGCAGAACATGCAGGTTTGTCATACAGCTATACACGTGCCATGGTTTGCTGCATCTATCAACTCGTCATTTCTCCTAATGCTGTCCCCCCCCAGCCCCTCATCCCCTGACAGACTCCAGTGCATAATGCTCCCCTTCCTGTGTCCATGTGTTCTCGCTGTTCAACTCCCACTTGTGAGTGAGAACATGTGGTGTTTGGTTTTCTGTTCCTGTGTTAGTTTGCTGAAGATGATGGTTTCCATCTTCATCCATGTCCCTGCAAAGGACATAAGCTCATCCTTTTTTATGGCTGCCTAGTATTCCATGGTGTATATGTGTCATATTTTCCTTATCCAGTCTATCATTGCTGGACATATAGGTTGGTTGGTGGGAGTGTAAATTAGTTCAACCATTGTGAAAGACAGGAACTAGAAATACTATTCGACCCACCAATCCCATTACTGGGTATATACACAAAGGGATTATAAATCATTCTGCTATAAAGACCAATGCACACATATGTTTATCATGGCACTGTTCACAATAGCAAAGACTTGGAACTCATGTTTTTAAAACATACTTCAGGCTTTACCTCAAAACTTAGTCTTGTTGCTCCTACCTCTTCCTCCTCTGCCTCCCATGAATGACAACGTCCCCGCCCATCAGACCCTTTGTGGTCTCTTTCTGACCAGCAGCTCCTGATGTTGGCTCCTGCCTTGCTCACCTGCTGCTGTTCACTGTGCCTGCTTCTGGCTGGCTTTGCTTTATGCCTTAATAGCTGAACTTAACAATTGCCCCCTTCTGCCTGCCTGCATTTTTGCCTGGCCTCTTCCTGTTCCCCACACCCTCCCAGTCCACATCTCAGGCAAACATCACAAAACCTGGGTCTGAAGAAACAAACTCAAGCATTGGGGGGAGACGTTAGAGAAAGCAGAACTCGAAATAATAATGGTCATTCTTGAGAGCTTTCTCCTGTGGAAGCCTTACGTGGCACACTTTATCCATCATTTATTTTAATCCTCACGACAAACTTGTGCCATGGTGTTCTGGACACGGAAACCCTCAGCCACAAAACTAGAGATTGGTTGAAGGGTCCTTTATGATGTTGGCTACGTGGGTAAGTCTAAAATCTGAAAGTGAATTGGGGGGACAAATGAAGGAGAGAGTGCCAGAAAGCGAGGGAGGAACAGAGAGAGTGACTGACAGGCAGAGAGAGGGAATAAAGTCAATGAACTTGTTCCAGCCGAATGTAATTTAGATCTTGTTCCACAATAAGCCATAATGAGCAACAAAATCAAATTGATTATAAAAGGCAGAGTCTCCAGGTGTTCGGTTATTATTTTTTTTATTTTGTTTTTTAATGTAATTTCTGAAAAAGGGAAAAAGATTTCTATTCAGATGGTTAGGATTAATTTTGTCTTAGGAAGGGGTTAAGTAAATTCTTTTTTATTTCTTTGCAGTTCAGTACTGGACATAAAAACTAAATAGCATGGTTTATCATTTTCTTGCTGGAATGGACTACATGCCACATGAAAAGGTGATAGTGTAAACGTATTCAGCATTGACACTAACTTGCTTCTCTGAGCCCCAAACACCAGAGTTACATCTGGGAGTATAATAAAAAGGCTGTGAACTGTTCTAAGCTTGTGAAACAGGACAAATGTTTTAGTGTATTTCTCATTCCTCATCACTTTCTTCTTTTTATGAGACTTAAATTCTCTTTTTCTTCCAAGCTTGACATCTTTTTACCACTCTATTGAATATATAATTGGTCCTCTATTCCATTCAACTCCTCGAATTATAATTAAAGACCACATGTGATTACATTTTAATTATCACTCTTTGCATGTTGATCTGATTGATTAGACTGTTTTCTTTTTTTAGGAAATGTGAAGTCCATTATCACAGTTCTTTCGCCTTGTTCTATCACAGTAAACGATTCTCCCCCCAGGTTTCACATTGATTACTTCACTGGTGAAATGTGTGATGGCATATCTTATACCCTCTTTTGTTTTTAAGTTTATAACTCAATCCTTTGCTTTCCCCCCCACCCCTTCCTTCCCAGTAAACCATTCCTGAAATCCTTCTGTCTGAAGGTTTACGCAGACGGATCGCAGTCTGAGTTTGGTGGTTGAGATTGTATCAGCTCTTGGCCAAGTAAGCCAAGTATTGTGCCACAACAGACATATCTGGGGAGGGAGCAGAAGCAGTGGTGAGACAGCATTAAAAACAGACTTGGCAACACAAACAACAATTTCAGAGAAATCTGATTCCTGTGGAGCTACCCTGGAAACTCCAAATGATTTCTTTCAGTGTTTGCTGAAATGAAATGTTTGCCATGAGAATCTGGTTCCTGCAGCTTGTGTTTGCAATTGTTTCTCTTTTACAAAGCCCATGCCTTCACCAGATTTTAAACAACTTGTTTTATTTTTATGTGAAACTCTGGCTGCCAATATCTTAAAATGCTGCCTTGGGTGGTATGGCTGGACAGTTACCACCCTCAAGGAAATACATAATGATTTTTAGGTTACATCCTGGTAAGAAAGAATTTCCCCATTTCTAGGATTATGGGATTGCAGCTGACTAGAAATGCTGATTTTGTTTCACTCTGCGAAGCAAGACAGCTACAGGCAGAGGCAACAGCATAAACAGGAAGGGTCTGTTTCACAGGCACTCAGCCTTGGCTCTGCTTTTCCTCTGCTGATGTTTTGTCTCTGGTGTGTTTCCTGGGACTGCTGCCACTAAGTTGCAGCACAAATTGGGTGGCTGAAGCTACAGAAGTTTATTCTCACTAATTTGGAGGGTAAAAGTCCGAACTATAGGTGTCAGCACTGTGAGTCCCTTCCGAGGGCTGTGAGGAAAGGCTCTGTTCCACGCCTCTCTCCCTGGTTTGTAGATGGTATTCTCCCTGAGTCTTCACAGTTTCCCCTCTCTATAGATAAGCGTTGTCCACACTTCTTGTTTTAATAAAGGCACCAGTTATATTGGATTAGGGCTCATTTGAATGGCCCTCATCTGAACCAATTGCATCTGCAATCACCCTGTTTTCAAAGTAAGGAAATAAGATGCCATTTTTAGGTACTGGGGGTTAAGACTTCAGCAAGTTTTTAGGAGGGCACAATTTAACCAACAGCATCAGGTATCCAGTTTTCTTATGCTTTTTTTGTCATCCTTCTTTATTATGCCAAGACCTCTAATACATTCAAGGGAGGCTGATAGATCATAACTTGAGGTGTTATGCCTCCCAAGCCTACCTGCATTTTCTTAAAGTCTCAAATATTGTAAAAATGGATGGGAGAGGCCATCAGGCAGATACTTTGGGGTATTTAGTTTGAGTTGATTAATTTTTCAGGAGAGAGGTTAGGTGTAAGGGCTAGGGGATGGTGCTTTCGAGAGAATCTTATTGCGGAGGCGTTTGTCCTTTCACCTAAGCACCAGACTGAGCGTAGTAATTGGAGCCTTTGCTCAATTGTTTTAGGAAAGGACATGCTGTTTGGAAAGTGCAAAGCAAAGCAGTATTTCTTCATGCGTAGACCTTGGACTATGTGCCCCAGAATCAATGGTTAAAACGCAAATTCCTGGGCCCCATCACGGTCCCAGTGGTCCCAAATTAGTGTAAGTTGATATTCAGGACCATTCTCACAGATACCCTGATGAAGTCTGAGCTGTTAAAACAACAAAACACTGTGCAGAGTAATCTGGTTAGTCGAGAGGCATACCATGTACAGGCATCCGAGCATGTAGATCAATTTTCTCCATCTTTTAAACATTCAGAGGCTGGCGTTGGGATTTATAATCAATAAGAAGTTGCTCATGACCCTCTGCTAAATCAATTAGGCAGGAAAGATGGTGCAAAGCTTCGAAGACACATTTTTTAATTTCATCTACATTCCTACCCTTCAATAAAGTATATGAAGTTGGCCTTCCACCGTAAGAGAAAAGACTTTGAACCTGAGGGGCAAATGGTTGGGTGCCGGATCATTTGGAAGAAAAGGTTGCCTTTTCCTAGTCAATCTAGTTTTAAGGATTTAGGACTATCACAGTATCTATAATAGATGGCTATACAAATTTGCACATATAACAACTACACTTTTTGCATCTAATTTTCCATTTGGTACAAACAGACAATATGTATTTGCTTTCTCCCTAGACAGAATTTCTTTATTTTTGCTCTGGGGTGAAAAAAAACCCCTGAAAATCCCAAGTATTAAACACACACACATACACATACATGAAGCAATTTTGGAAAGATTAAAAGCAATTGTTCTGTTACCCCTGGCAACAGAATCTAGATGCAGCCAATCAGCAAAGTTGATACATTGTTTTGACACACGTGCACATATTTCTAACATAAATAGCAACAGAGACCTAATAACAGTAGGTTTTAAAGCTGGAAACTGATGTCATTTCAAATGTGTCAATCAAAGAGAACCTATGAAAGTGCTTTTTTCTTTCAAGCTGACATTAAGTATATGCTGTAATGGCTTCCTAACTGATGGGAGACTTCTGTCAGGCCATACAGGAGATGCTAAGTCTGTAATTACACTCCTGTTTCTTGGAATGTGTCCTTTAGCACATCTCAAAAAAGAAAAAAAACTTTAATAAGAAAATAAAATGAGTCCTGCAGTAAAATTCATCTGTTCGCATTACAAAAAAATAAAAAAAAAGTGTGCTTATAAGAATGAGCAAAATTAGGCTAGAATTAGCTTGTTTATCCCTAAAATAGATGCATGTCTTTAGTTCCTATGTCTGTTGAATTTATGATCAACTTGTGCCAGTAAATTCTGCTATTTAAATTTTTTAAAGTCTCTGAGAAATTAGCATTTGGATAGAACAATAGGAGAGAACAATAGCATTAGGCTGTCCTGAAGAAAATAAGTGGGATGGTTAAGGGTCCAGTTCTGGTGACACTGACTGCTCACTATGAAAAGGGATGGCTAGGGGGTCAGAGTTCATCCTTCCCTAGGAACTAGTAGCAGCATTACTAAAAATTAAATTAAAAAATAAGAAATGCTACATATTGAGTGGTTATACAGAGCGTGCTCTGAGTCAAGTGCTTTACAGATACTATCTCATTTAAATCCTTACAACAATAAAGTAGGTAGAAATTATTATCCCCTTAAACCTGGGTTATTTAGCCTGGCTCCTGTCATATGGTGGATGAGTAAGAGGCAGACCTGGGTTTTAATCCAGGGCTGTTTTGCTCCAGAGCTTCTGCTTCCATGCACAGTTCACAGGGACTTTGACTCCCAAGGTAGATATGGACCTCCCTCTGTGCCAGGAGTCTCTGGATGCTATTAGTTACACACTTAAGAACGGAATGTAACCTCTCCTTTGTCCCTCAACAGATGGTGGGCCCTAGTAAAATGATATAACTTCTTTGAGCTTCCTTTTCCTGATCAGTGAAGAGAGCTACTTTACTGATATTTATGTACTTTATTAAATATTAGCTCAATGACTCCCAAAGTAACTGTAACTGTTGGACTCATTGAGATAATATTTAATGAAGTATATAAATAGTAGTAGGTAGTCATTTTACTTAATAAAACTCTTGTGCTTAATAAGAAAGCACAAAGAGAATTGTCTTTCTCTTTGTCTTTCTTTCTTTGTAGTTATCTGTCTAAAGTACCAGGTAGTGTGATGCACATTGTAAATGCTCTGTTAATTTTTTGAATAAATGACCCAAAAAAGTAACCTTCAAAATCTACAGTTTGAAGGTTTCAAATATCTGGCTAGTCATCTTAATAAAGCTACAACTAAGGCCCGCTTCACCCCTTGCTGCACAATAATACCACCAAGAGAACTTTTTGAATTACTGAATTTCAGGCTTTAAGAGGTTTTACTTACTTCATCCAGGGCAGGAACCAGGAACCCATATATGCTTTTTGAACTGCTCACCTTTCTTCCTTTTTCTTTTTTTTAAATTAAGATGAAGTTCATATAATATGAAATTAACAATTTTGAAGTGAAATATTCAGTAGCATCTGGTATAGTTACAATGTTGAGAAACCACCCCCTCTGTTTAGTTTTGAAACATTTTCTTCACCAGAAAATAAAACCCCAGGCCCATTAAGCAGATGCTCCTCATTCCCATCCTCCCCCAAGTCGAGGCAGCCACCAGCATGTGCTCTATCTCTGTGGGTTTACCTACTTGGGATATTCTGTGTAAACAGAATCATACAATGTGTGGCCTTCTGTGTCTGGCTTCCTTCACTTGGCATTATCTTTTTGAGGCTCATAATGTTGTATCACGTATCAGCACTTCATTCCTTTTTGTGGCTGGATAATATTCTGTTCTACGGATATACTATAATTTGTTTATCCATTTATTTGCTGATGAATATTTGGGCTATGAGTACCTTCCGGCTGTTGTAAACAGTGCGTCTGTGAACACGTGTGTACATGTATTTGAGCACCTGTTTTCAATTCCTTTTTTTTTCTTTTGCCGGTCTCGGTGTTTAATCACCGGCAGGGCCTCGCCCACGTGCGCGCACACACTCGCACGCACTCAGGCTCAGATCGTGTTGGAAGCCGCGGTGTGGACACTCTGCACGTGCTCCTCGAACTTGGCGCCTCCTCCTCCGGCGAGTGTGTCTCCACCTTGCGGTCCTCCGGCACACACTCAGTCTGCAGCTTCCGGGTTCCGTAGCCCACAGCCCACAGCATGGCGGCTCCCCAGACCAGCCGGTGTCGCTGGACGGAGCGCACACAGGCCTCTAGCTGTCGCATCGTCCCAAGGCTTGACGTCCAGCAGGATGGCGGACTCGGCCCCCAGCCCAGGCTTCTTGGCCTTCTTCTCCGCGGGCTGCAGCAGCCGCTCCTCCCTCAGCAGTGCTGCCTCCTGGTCCTTCTCTTCATCCTCGCTGCCAGGTGAGTCAATGTCCCCGTCCTCCTTTGCTGCTGTGGCTGCCTTCTTGGCGGGGGCTCCACTTGGCGCATGCGTGAGAGACACGTGGCTGGGTCGGCGGGGCGCTGGCCCCGGGGCCCGGCGAGCTCCTCCCCAGAAGGTTCAGGCGGCCTCCAGCTTGGAGACGGCCTGCTGCGGCTCCGCGTCGTGGGGCGCCAGGCTCGGGTTCTCCACTTCCAGACCGCGGTGCGGGCGATGAGCGCGGTGTGGGCTCCGCTGGGGCCATTGGAGGCCCCGGGGCCTGAGCTTCTGGCCACGAATTTCTGGATGTTTTCTCTGGCTCTCGCAGTGTCGCGGAGGGTCACGCTGGCGCCCGTCCATCTGCTCGTAAAATCTCCTTTCTGCATCTTCATATTTGAGCTTGTCGAACCAGATCTTCTCATGTATTAGGAAGCTTGTAGCCGTTTTTCTGATGCCAGCCAAGGACGCGGCTACCAGGGAGGAGGGATCCGCGGATGCGGGACCCCTGAGGAAAGGGAGCCTGTTTTTAATTCTCGTGGGTATACAGGTGTGAAATTGCTGGGTCATATGGTAATCCTAGGCTTATTTATTTATTTTATTATTTTTTTTTATTTGTTTAATCCTATGTTTATTTTTGAGGAATCGTCGCTGTTTCCATGCTACGGAAGCATTTTACATTTCCACCGGCAATGTTCCCACATCTTTGCCAACAGTTATTGTCCGTTTTTTTTTAAAAAATTATGACACCCTAGTAGGTGTAAGGTAGCAGTTCATTGTGGTTTTGATTTGCATTTCTGTAATTAGTAATGGTGTTGAACATCTTCCCATGTGGTTGGTGGCCATTTGTGCATCCTTTCTGAAGGAACCTTGATTCAGGCCCTTTTCAGGCATCCATATTTTCTAAGATACCGCCTATCCCCTGAATGTGGTTTTAGTGTGCAAAGGTTGAGAAGAATCATTGATGTAAGAGAAAGTAAAGAGCAAATAAGAAAGAGGATGTCAGTGACTTACTGTCTTTGTCATTTGCGTGTGGATGGACAAGAATTATCAACCAGTCCTTCACCCACTCTGCTCTACCTGAATTCAAACAAGTGCAAGATTGTATAAGTGTGATCAGTATATGTTTCATGACTTCGAGGTGGTATTAAAGGCAATTTAAGAAATCCTAATAAGGCCGGGCACAATGGCTCATGTCTGTAATCCCAGCATTTTGGGAGGCTGAGGCGAGAGGACCACGAGGTCAGGAGTTCAAGACCAGCCTGGTCAACATGGTGAAACCCTGTCCTTACTAAAAATACAAAAATTGGCTGGGTGTGGTGGTGCGCACCTGTAGTCTCAGCTACTCGGGAGGCCGAGGTGGGAGAATTGCTTGAAGTTGCAGTGAAGTGAGATCATGCCACTGCACTCCAGCCTGAAGAACAGAGTGAGACTCCATCTCCAAAAAAAAAAAAAAAAAAAAAAAAAAAAAAAAAAAAAAAAAAATATTTTAAAAAAAAAAAAAAAAAAAAAAAAAAAGGCCTAATTTCATGTTTTATAGTTACATAAAATGTCTTATAAGACATATAAAATATTTGCCCCAGGGAAGCCAAAAGGTTTACTCTTTTGTTACATTTTACAGTGAAGGTACAGGTTTTTCACTTTTAAGAAATTATGACAAGCTAAGGAAAGTAATAGGCCTGAGTTCCTGTTGAATTCAGAAGAAAAATTCAAGTTACTTGTGTTCCTGGCTACAGTGTGCTACCTGTCTCTTTCCCTCTCTTCTCCCCGATTTCTTTGTCCTTCCTTTCCCCCTCCTTTCTCTTTCCTCTTCTTTCCTGTGAATCATCATATGTGAATAAATAGAGAGGTTTATTTGTTTCATATACTCTATTGAGCTGCCCATGTGGTCACTGTCAGGTTAGTGTTGGGTTTTTGGAATGCTTGTCCTGAAATTTTTCCTTTGCACGTCAGAGACATGCAAAGGAAAAACCCCCGTCTAACAGATGCTTAGGTATCTATTGTTAATTTCTGACACAGAAATGTGGTGCTTACAGTGTAGGGAGTGAAATTTTCTTTAATGACAACAGTTTTATTAGGATTTGGACCCTAAATATCTGTTTTGACAAACAAAAAATATTTTGAAGTGCTGCAGGATGGGCTCTCCAGGCAGCCAACCCTGGGAAAGCAAAGGGAGAAGCAGGCGTAGGCAGGGAGGCATCAGACTGTGCCGTGGGCCTGACAGAGACCTTGTGAACCCAACAGGGAGCTCTGGAGTAGAGACTGCACATCAGAGGAGTCCCACTTGAAATTTGTCTTACTGGCCCAGGTACTCGTGTCACTGCCTTAGTCACTGGCCAAGGGACCCCTAAATGAAGTGTGACTTCAGCTCCAACACTTGGGCCAGTCTTGAAAGCCTCCAGGCAGAAGGTGTCAGCTCACCACCCTGCCTGCAGCTGGCTCCCAACCACTTTTCTTGAAATGGTTTCTGAGTGGTCCATCTCTGTGTTGACCACAGCAAGTGATCTGTTCACTTGTCAGACTCATAGGGGCAGTTACAGTTAAGAAGCAAGAAAATGGCTGGGTGCGGTGGCTCACGCTTGTAATCCCAGTACTTTGGGAGGCCCAGGTGGGCAGATCACGAGGTCAGGAGATCAAGACCATCCTGGCCAACGTGGTGAAACCCCGTGTCTGCTAAAATACAAAAATTAGCCTGGCGTGGTGGCGTGCGCTTGTATTCCCAGCTACTTGGGAGGCTGAGCCAGGGGAATCACTTGAACCGGGAGCCAGAGGTTGCAGTGACCCAAGATCGTGCCACTGCACTGCAGCCTGGTGACAGAGCAAGTCTCTGTCTTAAAAAAAAA
>NW_016107426.1:5245954-5257276 GCF_001604975.1 Cebus imitator | reverse complement strand
AAAAAAAAAAAAAAGGAACAAGAAAATTGCATGTTAGCTATTTCCCTACCTCTAACCTAATGCTTTCTTTATCAAAGTGATAGTTTCTACCAAATCTGCCAAAGGTTTCTCAAAGTATGCCAAAGCTATCTCAGAACATCACAGCCCCTATCCCTCTGTAACTTACTCCAGAGGGATATTTAATGCACATCCTTTAGACTCATCCTTTTGAGAGCTAATTCTAACGTCGAAATACTCTTAGGATGCAATGTCACCTCATAGATCTGGATAGAAAAAGTTTGGGACAGTGCCTGAGCCATAGTAAGTGACTGGTAAAGGTTTGTTAAATTAATATATGAATAATTAAATTACATAATGAATTACAACAAGACTCTTTAATATTGCTTCAGTATCATGGTCTAAAGAGTAGTAGCAGAATTATTAATACCAGGATTCCAGAATAAAGTTCTGTTTTGAGTTTCTTGAAAGTTTTAAATATGTTTTGAGACCTTTCCCTGTTTCAAATATTTAGACCATGGCAAAAAAACAAATTGTAAATGCATTTTGTGGGAGAATTTTCCACTTAATTGTAAAACCCTTGTGTATTTTAAGGAAAATTCAAGCCACATGTTCCATTATTTAATTTACACTTAACCATAAAATGGATTTTTATAAGAGTCTAAAGTGTCCAAAAAGTCTTTGGCAGTTTTCTTCCACCTTTTCTTAGAAGTAGAAAGTCTTGGTTAAGGCAAAACTAAAGAAACTCAGCAGCCTGAATATCTGGGCATCCTAAGTGGAGTTCTAGAGAGGACAAGATGATGTATCCTTACTTCCATTGTCATTGCCTGCTCCCATGGGCTGTGGGTCTCTAGTAGACTGAGTAGAAATTTGGTGTGAGACTGGGGCTGCCAACTCTTTCCTCAGTCTGTCTGGTGGCATCAACTCTGTGGCAGTCACAACAGACTGGCCTGAGGTTTTGTTGCAGGAGGAGGGATCCTTCTCCAGACGACACCATCGCACAGTGGTGCTTTGCTCACCATGGCCTGAGCTTTCCTGCAGTCTCTTTCTCTAGACTGCAGAGCCAGGCTGAGGTCCCTCAGCGGTCGGCAGTGGGTGAAAACTCCAGGGGACCAAGGAACAGCTCAATTCCTAAGGAACTTAAAAAGATAGAAAGACAGCGAAATGCTAGTCCCTGGGTTGATGCTTTGCCAAGGAGCCTCCTCTGAGATGTAGCTACTTCTTTCAAGGATGTCCTGGGGCAGAAAGACAGAATCAGGGAGGTGCCTTACTAAAAATTAAAGACTTAATTAAACAGATGGAGAGGAGGGGGAGAGCAATTAAGTGTAATTTCTGGATTTTTCTGTGAAGATATCTGAATGGCACTACGGGTGCTTACCTAGTTACAGTGAGTTTTCTTCACCAACATAGAAGGAATTGGGGCAAACAGTATCATTAAAATATGTTCATAGTTGAACTTAACATTAGCTAGGTGTTGTCTTAAACTCACAGCTTTCCCTTAAGTCCAGTGGCTTCCAAACACTCAGCTAACGCTAATCTGTGACACAGGACTATAGCTCCCTTCTTTAAGATATGGTGTTCTATTATTCTCCTTCACTTAGATTATTGATTATTTGCTTAATTGATTGATTGATTGAGACAGGGTCTCACTCTGTCACCCAGGCTGGAGCGCAATGGCACAATCATGGCTCACTGCAGCCTCAATCGTTCAGGTTTGAGCAATCCTCCTGCCACAGCCTCCTGAGTTGGCACCATAGGTACATGGCCATGCCTAATTTTTTAAAACTATTATTTTTTGTAGAGATGGGGTGTTGCTATGTTGGCTAGTCTTGAACTCAGGCTCAAGGAGTCCTCCTGCCTCAGACTCCCAACGTGCCGGGATGGTATACAGATGTGAGCCCTCATGTCCGGCTCGCTTGGTTTTAAAGGAGTTTTGGACAGTTCCTTTACGTGGCTTGGAGTACTGCTTGATAGTCCTTTCTTCAGTGAGCTGACACCGTTTTGTCATGATCAGGGATGGCAAGGTCGCAGCAACATAATTACGAGAAGACAGCAAATGTTACTCAACAGAAATGGCCCAACTTGGTTGCTCATGTGCCCGTTTGCAACCACATAGTCCTGAAAGCTGAAGCTGGGGTGCTTAATAATGTGAACAGAGTTGTTTATCTGCAGCGATCATAAAGTTAAAACCATACTAATCATTAGAGGATTCAAATGCAACATAGATTACTTTGCACTGAGTGTTAAACTTTAATAAGATATCACTTATATTGTTGTTTATTTTTTCTAATTTTTCCTAGTAGGCTTACCATTTTAAAATTAGTGAGGGAGGTGTTGGAGAGGGGAGGTTTGGCAGGTGAATATCTGCCCCTGGCTGGGTGCGGTGGCTCACGCCTGTAATCCCAGCACTGTGGGAAGCTGAGGCAGGCGCATCACGAGGTTAGGAGATTGAGACCATCCTGGCCAACACAGTGAAACCCTGTCTCTACTAAAAATACAAAAATTAGCCAGGCGTAGTGCTGGGCTCCTGTAATCCCAGCTATTTGGGAGGCTGAGGCAGGACAATTGCTTAAAACCAGAAGGCAGAAGGTTCAGCAAGCTGAGATCTAGCCACTACACTGCAGCCTGGGCAAAAGAGCAAAATTCCGCAGCCAAAAAAAAAAAAAAAAATCTTCCCCCATCTTGATGACACAGAGCCAGGGTGGTGTGGGAGGAGGAGGAAATCCTGAGTCTCCATTCCACTACCCGTGGGGAGATGTACACTGAGGCTGTTAGCAACAGAGGTGGAAAGAGCTCCAGATGTGATTCACTGTGATGCCATTTGAGAGTTGATGACAGGGAGAGTGATTGTGAGAAAGGGAGAGAGTTGACATTATGTACATAAATAGTGAATAGTAGAGCAAGCCCTGAGGACCAGACCACAGCCTTCACCTTCGCCTCCGCTTTAGGCCACGGTGAAGAGAATCGGCAGAATGGAACACATTAGAGAGTGAGGCAAAGCTAGAGATAAACACACAGCTTTAAAAAAATTATTGATAGACATTCCATAGGGTGCTTGGCCTTTCTAGGGAATAACTTGAAATACCATTTGATAGTCTGGTCACATGGCATTGAAACCTTTCTGAAAATTTTGTAAAGTTTAGAATCTTTCTACAACCTAGGTAACCTCATAAAACCTATCAGAAATACAAATGCACAGAAGACATAATGTCCTTCACGCGTATTTTTAGGATGAATGAACCATCCACCCGGGCTTCTATTTAACATCATTTTAAAACCAAAACCTGGGTCGGGAAAAATTCTTTTTTATTCAATAGATGTTTGTATAATCGGGGATAAGAAAATCGAGTTCTGTATACCAATGAACCTTTACTTGGCGTACCCCAAGCATTACTAGTTAGCAGATATAAGCAGAACAGCTTATGCCGGACACCTAGTTGTGCTAATGTTGTGATAACCAGAAAGGTGGGGTGGGTGAGAGGCCACCATCTGCTAACTGGCTTCCATGTCTCTACCTCAGAAGGGTGGGCTTCTGAGTAGGCACAAGCACCACATACTGTCTGCATAGTCATGATCAAACAGTGGCTGCCATTTTTGGGGCTGGGGGGTGCTTTCTTTAGAATTAAAAAGGATTGGCCTGCTGGAAACATTGAAAATCACTGTCAATGTCTCAAGCATCTGCTTACTTGATCATAATTGATAGGGCCAGTGGACTCTGGGGATACCTTTTACAGATCACCATTTGTTAACCATCTCCCTGGTTAGCAGGATGGCGACGTTATGTTTTGTGAAAACATCTCTTGTAGTGACCCTACAACACATTTATTGTGTACCTTAAACGTTTGCATTGCACATTAAATCTTTTCAACTTAATAAATGACTGAGGTAAATAATCAAAATGTAAGTTCTAATTGCCCGAGAAGACAACAAAGATTTGTTAACTCTTCCAGAAAACTCGGATCTCACAAAAGCCTGTTGTTGACTCGTGGAGATTGACCTTCACCTGTGGTTTTGTCCATGGCTGCTGTTTGGGAAACATACTTTTTTCTTGAAAAGACTTCCTATAATATGTCGATATATAAAGTTTCTGTTAATTATTCTGTAAAGAAAAGGGGCAAGGTAAAGTTCCGCAACAGGCTGTTTTTGAATTCTGGCTTTGTCTGTAAATAGTTCCCTTTGTTTCTTAGATTTGTGTTCCCTTTCCAATCTGTGTGTGCTTCCTCTTGTTTCCTCACCTGGGACATTTTTTCCCTTTCTTGCCTGTTTTAATAGCTGTTTCTTAAAAACAAACAAACAAAAAAACCACCACCAACAACAAAACAAACAAACAAAAAAAACAGAGGATGGAGTCTTGCTAAACCCTGTGACTTTTCCTGATTAATTTTAGGAGGTTCTCATCACTCAGTTTTACTCCAGTTCTTATAAACATGCTCATGTGTACTTAGTGCATTGTGTGTGCGTGTGTGTGTGTGTGTGTGTGTCTGTGTATGTGTGTGCGTGTTTAATTTCAGGTGTGTTGGCTTAATCTTCCTGAAGTGTAGGACCAAAACACATAGTGAAACAGTTAATAGAAACATAGTTACCTAAAAATATACTGACATTATTCCTGAAAACCACAAGAATGTAGGCTCTATAAAGGCAGGAATCTTTGTTTTGTTCACAGATGATCCAGAGTTCCTGGAATATAGTAGATGCTCAATAAATAAATGCATATCTAGAGTACAACCATGTTCTCAATTGTAATTGTTCTCAAGGCTAATCCTCCATCAGAATTTTTGGGGAGCCATAAAAATCATGCACAACTTTTTGAGACTTTATTTCCCTACTTGTGAAATGGTGATTATGATTGAATTGGCAGGTACTTGAGACATTACTTTCTCTTTCTCCAAAACTTTAATAACAAAATCCTTCAAAAACTTTAATAACAAAATCCTAATATTTTATGCACAGAATTCCCCATTCTAAAATCAAAATGGTCTGGGACAGAGCGTAACTACTTTTGCTTCTCACCAGCTTTAGGATGATCAACAGTTGTTAGCACTGCTGTGCATTTTAAGTCTCAGTTTGGAAATGAAATCAGCGACTGGCATCACCAACCCTTATTATCTGATAAACTGTTGAAGGAAACTTGGTTTTTATTCTATAGTGGTGCTTTGGAAAGGAGGGCAGACAAAGATTCATCCTTATGGTTAAACAAAATTGCAAAATTGTTGCCTGTAAAAGGCATCTTTTTCTATGAAGAGATGCAGGGGCCTGGAAAGTGGGGAGATGGAATTTGCTTAGCATGATTCCCCTGGAAATATATGGATGGGACATGGTTACGATTCACACCTGTAAAATTCTTCCTTCAATCCCCGTAACTAATTTATCAACTTATTATTATGTTTGAATTAACGGAAATAAACCACAAGACAACGGCTTGTCAAGAGTCCTATATCCGCCTGAGGAGGAAAGAATTAAATTTGTCAGGTGGCAGGAAAGAATGGGAGCTACCCACTGCAGGCCTGGTTGCCTGAAATCTGTAAAACGTGTCAGTTATTTAGAGGATTCTCAGCAGTGACAGGGGAGGGGCAAAGGGGGAAGTGTTCAGGTTGCATTTCTGGGCGGAGTTCCTTCTACTCAAAACCTAACACTCTGAGAGCTGAAACTTGGCCCCTTTGGGAGATTAGGCTTCCCAAATTAGCTGTCTTTGGTGACAGCAAAAATACCTGCCTGTCCCCTTAAGCAAGACTCTCCACCTGAATGAGAAACCAGAAGCATGGCCCAAGCCCAGAACAGGTGTTTAATGGAGAAGCTGAAAGGTAGCAGGCTTCCACATGCAGAACCTTTGAGTCCATTGCTGTGGGGATTTGGCTGCATGATAAGCTTTTATTACAGTTAAACAAAATTAAAGGCAGAGTCTATAATACTGGCACAGAAGCTAAAAGGGGCGTATTTGCTGGCTCACTTGGAAATCCTAAGTTTTGTTACATTTTTAGAAAGTGGACATCTTTAATTGCCATAAAAACCTGTGGTGAGACATAACATTTCTTTCAGTTTGTTGAGATGTTTCCAAATGTATTGTTGTTATTCCTACTATTTTTTTTAAAGTCTACTTCAATATAAATTCTAGTAGTAGTTCTAAATAATATGTGAAATGTTGGAGGCAACCTCACATTTATGGCTTTATTTTATCCACAAAGTACCTACGTGAGGTCAGTAGGCTGAGGAATATTGTGATGACCTATTTTATAGAGGAGGAAGCTAAAGCAATATGGAAACATGATTTTATGTCTCTTTTTCTGAAAATTTTATTCTGAGAGAACAGTAACATCCCCCTGGAAAAGTACAAATTTTGTCGAAAAGAAAAATTATAAAATCACAGGAAAGAAGCTGTAATTTTTTTTGCCACTTCCATTTAAAGAGGATATCCACAGCATTCATTCTCACGTCCCTTGTGGTTTTCCTTTACACTTATAGTACAACCTAAAAATACATACCTATTTGCATGACTGCTCATCCCTTGGCCCGCTCCCCTTCAGAGTGTCAGCACCATCACAGCAGGTACAGCTGCAGCATGGCTTCGCTGCTGGTCTGGTCTCAGTAACCCTGCTTGGCACATCATAGGTGCTTGAAAACTTCTCTTCAAGGAACAAGTGCTTAAAGAGTAGACATAGAAATATATTTATATTTCAAAGTATCAAAAAGTAAGAATATGGAGAAATTGGGGATGAATTAGTCCAGGTGGAAAAGAAAGAAAACCTCTCCATTTGCTTGAGACAATTACAATTGTATGAGCAATTGTTATCAAACATATCTCTTTATTTTCTTTTATGACTTTGCCACTATATGTAGGACAAGGAGTAGGAGCATGGGTATGAGGGCAACGGTGGCAGTTTAAAGAGTTATAAGCAGGAAGATAAGAGCTATCTTGTGAGGGTTATTATCTGGGGCCTTATCCACAAGGGCTCTTTGAATGACCTAAAAAGTCCCAGTGTTGTATACAGACTTGGGTGAAGAGATTCAAGGTGAATTTAAGGAAATATCCTATTTTTTTTTTAAATTGTACTTTAGGTACTGGGGTACATGTGCAGATCATGCAGGATTGTTGTATAGGTACACACATGGCAAGGTGGTTTGCTGCCTCCATCCCCCGTCACCTACGTCTGACATTTCTCCCCATGTTATCCCTCCCCAGCCTCCCCATCCCCTGCTGTCCCTCCCTTGGCCCTCCCCAACAGACCCCAGTGTGTGATGCTCCCCTCCCAGTGTCTGTGTGTTCTCATTGTTCATCACTTTCCTATGAGAGAGAACATGCAGTGTTTGATTTTCTATTCTTGCGTCAGTTTGCTGAGAATGATGGTTTCCAGATTCATCCATGTCCCTATAAAGGACACAAACTCTTCAATTTTTATGGCTGCATAGTATTCCATGGTGTGTATGTGCCACATTTTCCTTGTCCAGTCTATTGTCGATGGGCATTTGGGTTGGTTCCAGGTCTTTGCTATTGTAAACAGTGCCTCTATGAACATACATGTGCATATGTCTTTATAATAGAATAATTTATAATCCTTTGGGTATATACCCAGTAATAGGATTGCTGGGTCAAATGGAATTTCTATTTCTAGGTCCTTGAGGAAGCACCACACTGTCTTCCACAATAGTTGAACTCCCCCCAACAGTGTAAAAGTGTTCCTGTTTCTCCACATCCTCTTCGGCATCTGTCTCCAGATTGTTTAATGATCGCCATTCTAACTGGTGTGAGATGGTACCTCAATGTGATTTTGATTTGCGTTTCTCTAATAATCAGTGATAATGAACATTTTTCCATATGTTTGTTGGCCTCATATATGTCTTCTTTTGAAAAGTGTCTGTTCATATCCTTCACCCACTTTTGGATGAATTTATATATTTTTTCTTGTAAATCTGTTTTAGTTCTTTGTAGATTCTTGATATTAGCCCTTTGTCAGATGGGTAGATTGCAAAAATTTTTTCCCATTCTGTTGGTTGCTGGTTCACTCTAATGATTGTTTCTTTTGCTGTACAGAAGCTGTGGAGTTTAAGTCCCATTTGTCTATTTTGGCTTTTGTGGCCAATGCTTTTGGTGTTTTAGTCATGAAATCCTTGCTTATGCCTATGTCCTAAATGGTTTTGCCTAGGTTTTCTTCCAGGGTTTTTATGGTGTTAGGCCTTGCATAAGACTTTAATCCATTAGGAGTTAATTTTAGTGTAAAGTGTCAGGAAGGGGTCCAGTTTCTGCTTTCTGTACACTGCTAGCCAGTTTTCCCAATACCATTTATTAAACAGGGAATTCTTTCTCCATTGCTTGTTTTTGTGAGGTTTGTCAAAGATCAGATGGTTGTAGATGTGTGGTGTTGGCTCCAGGGCCTCTGTTCTGTGCCATTGGTCTATATCTTTGTTTTGGTACTAGTACCATGCTGTTTTGATTACTGTAACCTTGTAGTATTGTTTGAAATCAGGTAGTGTGATGCCTCCGGCTTTGTTCTTTTTGCTTAGGATTGTCTTGGCTATGCAGGCTCTTTTTTGGTTCCATATGAGGTTTAAGGCAGTTTTTTCCAGTTCTGTCAAGAAGGTCACTGGTAGCTTGATGGGGATAGTGTTGAATATATAAATTGCTTTGGGCAGTATGGACATTTTCATGATATTGATTCTACCTAACCATGAGTATGGAATGTTCTCCATCTGTTTCATCTCTTATTTCCTTGAGCAGTGGTTTGTAGTTCTCCTTGAAGAGGTCCTTTTCATCCTTTGTTGTTGTATTCTTAGGTATTTTATTTTCTTTGTAACAATTGTGAATGAGAGTTTGCTCATGATTTGGCTCTCTATTAGTCTGTTATTGGAGTATCGAAATGCTTGTGATTTCTGCACATTGATTTTGTATCCTGAGACTTTGCTGAAGTTGCTTATCAGTTTCAGGAGGTTTGGGGCTGAGACGATGGGGTCTTCTAGGTATACAATCCTGTCGTCTGTAAATAGAGAAAATTTGACTTCCTCTTTTCCTAATTGAATATCCGTTATTTTTTTTTTCTTGCCTAATTGCTCTGGCTAGAACTTCCAATACTATATTGAATAGGAGTGGTGAGAGAGGGCATCCTTGTCTAGTGCCCGATTTCAAAGGGAATGCTTCCAGTTTTTGCCCATTCAGTATGATATTGGCTGCAGGTTTGTTGTAAATAGCTTCTATTGTTTTAAGATATGTTCCTTCGATACCTAGTTTATTGAGATAAACTAGATATCGAAGGAACATATCTTAAAACAATAAAAAAAAAGGCTTTTTTAAAATTAGCATAAAGCGCTGTTGAATTTTGTCAAAGGTCTTCTCTGCCCCTGTTGAGATAATCATATGGTTTTTGTCTTTGGTTCTGTTTATGTGGTGGATTATGTTTATAGACTTGCCTATATTGAACCAGTCTTGCATCCCTGGAATGAAGCCTACTTGATTGTGATGGATAAGCTTTTTGATGTGCTGTTGCAATTGGTTTGCCAGTATTTTATTGAAGATTTTTGCATCTATGTTTGTCATGGATATTGGCCTGAAGTTTTATTTTCTTGTTGAGTCTCTGCTGGGTTTTAGTATCAGGATGATGTTGGTCTCATAAAATGATTTGGGAAGGAGTCCCTCTTTTTGTATTGTTTGGAATAGTTTCAGAAGGAGTGGTACCAGCTTCTCTTTGCATGTCGGTAGAATTTGGCTGTGAACCCATCTGGACCTGGGATTTTTTTGGTTGATAAGCTATTAATTGTTGCCTCAATTTCAGCCCTTGTTATTGATCTATTCAGGGTTTCAACTGCTTCCTGTTTTATGCTTGGGAGAGTGCAAGTGTCCAGGCATTTTTCCGTTTCTTCCAGGTTTACTGGTTTATGTGCATAGAGTTGTTTGTAGTAATCTCTGATGGTAGTTTGTATTTCTGTGGAATTAGTGGTAATATCCCCTTTATAGTTTTTTATTGCATCTATTTGATTCTTCCCCCTTTTCTTTTTTATTAATCTGGCTAGTGGTCTGTCTATTTTGTTGATCTCAAAAAACCAGCTCCTGAATTTATTAATTTTTTGAAGGGTTTTTTGTGTCTCTATCTCCTTCAGTTCTGCTCTGATCTTAGTTATTTCTTGTCTTCTGCTAGGTTTTGAGTTTTTTAAATCTTTCTCCTCTAGCTCCTTTAATTTTGATGATAGGGTGTTGATTTTGGATCTTTCCTCGCTTCTCATGTGGTCATTTATTGCTATAAATTTCCTTCTAGACACTGCTTTTAATATGCCCCAGAGAGTCTGGTACATTGTGTCTTCGTTCTCATTGGTTTCAAAGAATATCTTTATTTCTGCCTTCATTTCATTGTTTATCCAGTCGACATTCAGGAGTCAGTTGTTCAGTTTCCATGAAGCTGTGCAGTTCTGAGTTAGTTTCTTAATTCTGAGTTCTAATTTGATTGTCCTGTGGTCCGAGAGACTGTTTGTTATGATTTCCGTTCTTCTGCATTTGCTGAGGAGTGATTTACTTCCAATTATGTGGTTAATTTTAGAGTAGGTGCGATGTGGTGCTGAGAAGAATGTATATTCTGTGGATTTGGGGAGGAGAGTTCTGCAGATGTCTATTAGGTTTGCTTGGTCCAGATCTGATTCAAGTCCTGGATATCCTTGTTAATTTTCTGTCTCGTTGATCTGTCTAATATTGACAGTGGAGTGTTAAAGTCTCCCACTATTATTGTGTGGGAGTATAAATTCCTTTGTAGGACATTAAGAACTTGCTTTATGTACCTGGGTGCTCCTGTATTGGGTGCATATATATTTAGGATCATTAGTTCTTCTTTATGCATTGATCCTTTTACCATTATGTAATGCCCTTCTTTGTCTCTTTTGATCTTTGTTGGTTTAAAGTCCATTTTATCAGAGACTAGGATTGCAACTCCTGCTTTTTTTTTTTTCCCCTCTCCATTTATTTGATAAATCTTCCTCCATCCGTTTATTTTTAGCCTATATGTGTCCTTGCACATGAGATGGGTTTTTTGAATACAGCACACTGATGGGTCTTGACTTTTTATACAATTTGCCAGTCTGTGTCTTTTGACTGGGACATTTAGCCCATTTACATTTAAGGTTAATATTTTTATGTGTGAATTTGATCCTGCCATTTTGATGCTAGCTGGATGTTTTTCCTGTTAGTTGATACATTTTTTTCATTGTGTCGATGGTCTTTACCATTTGGTACATTTCTGAAGTGACTGGTACTGGTTGTTCCTTTCCTTGTTTAGTGCTTCTTTCAGGAGCTCTTGTAAGGCAGGCCTGGTGGTGACAAAATCTCTCAGCAATTGCTTGTCCATAAAGGATTTT
>NW_016107426.1:5234742-5245224 GCF_001604975.1 Cebus imitator | reverse complement strand
CTGTCAATTCATCAGATTCATTCGCCATCCATCTTTGATCCCTAGCTAGTGAGGAGTTGTGAACCTTTGGAGGAGGAGAGGCATTATGGTTTTTGGTGTTTTCATCCTTTTCACACTGGTTTCTTACCATCTTAGTGGCTCTATCTGCCTGTGGTCTTTGTAGTTGGTGACTTTCGGATGGGGTCTCTGAGTGGATGTTCTGTTTGTTGATGATGAAGTTATTTCTGTTTCTTAGTTTTCATTCTAACAGTCAGGCCCCTCTGCTGTAGCACTGCTGGAGGTCCAGTCCGGACCCTGCTTGCCTGGGAATCACCCATGAGGGCAAGGATTGCTGCCAGTTTCTTCTTCTGTTATCTTCATCCCAGAAGGGTACCTGCCAGATGTCAGCCTGAGCTCTCCTTCATGAGGTGTCTCTTTGGGTATATGGGGGTTGGAGAGCTGCTTGAGGAGACAGTCTGTTCTTTATAGGAGCTCAAATGCTGTGCTGGGAGCTCCGTTGTTTCATGCAGAGCTGCTGGGCAGGTACTTTTAGTCTGCTGCAGTGGAACTCATAACCGCCTTTTTTCCCAGGTGTTCTGTCCTAGGAAGGTGGGCTTTATTTATAAGTTCCTGTCATGCTGCTGCCTTTTTTCATAGATGCTCTGCCCTGCATGGAGTAGTCTAGTCACAGTCTGTCAGCAGAGGTGTTGTTGAGCTGCCGCAGGCTCTGCCCAGCTGCTGTGTGAACTGCCTTAGTAGTAGGGGTCACCCTTTCCCCCTCGGAGCTGGACCATCCTGGGTCCAGCTGCGCTTGCTGGGAAACTCTCCATCCAGAGTGTTTCAGATTGCTTGTTTTGTGGGGGTGGTACCGGCAGAGACAGGGAGCCAGGCGATCTGGCCAGATCGCCTGGCTCCCTGTCTCTGCCCCCTCCCTTTCAGTTGAATGGGCAGCTCTGTCTCCCAGGTGTTCTAGGTGCCAGTTGAAATGGCCACCCACATTTGTGTGAGCTTCTGTGCCCCAACCCAGCACTGGCTGAAACCACCGTGCTGAAAACTTGTGGCGCTTTTCAGCCTGGGAATCTCCTGGTCTGTGGGCAGTGAAAATTTGTTTGGAAATACGGTAGGCACTCACCCTCTGTGTTGTTCTTGCTGGGACCTGCACTCCGGGGCTGTTCCTATTCGGCCATCTTGGATCCTCCCCCTGGAAATATCCTATCTTAACTTGAGAGTGAAAAGACACCTTCGTGGCTTGTAAAGAGTCATGAACACAAGTTACGTGAGGAACATGCTCGGTAGCAGACTAATGGGGAGCTTGTCGGTTAGGAGTGTGCTCTCAGTTCTTCCCTGGATTGGCACTGTAGCCTTAGTAGAGTCACTGAGCTACTCTGGGCCATCGTTTCAGAGTTTGAATTAGAAAAAAGAGATTTTTTTCCAGCTGTAAAATTCCATGATGTTTTTACTCCTCCAAGTCTTGCTCTATGTTCTGTATTCTTTCGAGAAAAAAGTCTTCATATTTTTAATATTTGCATTTAACTGTTTTTAATAAAACTTCTGTTTTCATGGGGGAAAAAAATCTATATTTCTTTGTGAACTATACCTGCAGGAAGCTTAGCTGTTTGAACTATGAGGCTGTAAAAAAGGCTCAGGAGTCCACCTGGTGGTTTCTTACCCTAAATGCAAAATAATGCGCAGAAAGAAAAAGGCTTGCAAACCCAGATAAGTACAGAAGTGATATAAATCTCGGGCAGATTTTCCTAAAATGTCTTGCCTATAGACTCACAGTGCATTAGTCTCCTTATCCAAGTCCAGGACTCTTCTATTTGTCTAATAAGATTGCCCTATTTCCCCACATATGGAAAAGAGACGTGCTTTCTGAAACATTTAATTGCTATTAGGGAAGCTTTGGTTTCCCCCTTCTCAGGAGAGGTGATTCTAGTACTGTACTTTCCCCCTCAGTACTGTGCTTTGATGCAACAGGATATTAATGTCTAGAATGAATTAGGTCTGGGAATTGACCAACAGTCTGGCCAGGGCCGCAGGTCAAATAGGCTAAGGTGGGAATCCAACCAAGTGAGGAAGGGAACAACAGAATAATTCACACGCTGTAGGTCGGCCAGGCAGACGGCTGCTCTCTTCATTCAAAAAGCACTTCATAGCAGTTCCTGCACGTGCGGAATTGCTCATCATGGTCTTTACAGACAACTCTGTGATAACTTATCTGATTGTATTGTAATCATTTAGGGCCATGTTGACCTTCCTCATTAGCCTGGAATCTGTGAGGGCAGGGACTGATTTCTCTCCACAGCCTTTGGATTGACCACAGTGCTTGGCACATCAAAGGCGACTCTACATTATTACACAAACACTCATGATGATTATTGTAACTGTTGCTGTTTCTGTGTTTACCATTATTATTTGAAGGAAAAAAATATCCAAATTACTGGTAAATCATGAATTTTAAATATCCCCCAAGCAAACATTTTAGAGAAAATACCCAGGGAAAAGGGATTTAGTTAGTTGATAAAATATTGTTTGATCTTACTCAAAACCACACTTACCTTTATTAAATAACACAACTTGGATTCTATCATCGATAAAAATATTGATAGAATATTTTCCTTTTCAGTTGTGTCATTGGGGTGATTGGCAGACATGTGCCGAGACTGACTTGTGTGTTCAGAAACTAGTGCTTTACAATGTAGTTTCCTGAAATCCAAGATTCAGTAATATTCTGTTATTCTCCTTAGTGGGTAGTGCCAGGAAGCCTGCTATGTGACATTACAAGCCTACCAGCGATTTTGAAACCTCACAAATTTATCTCTTCCTGTTGTTCTTTTTTATAGCTTTGTTAGATGCATCAAAATTATTTCCAGCACAAGGCTAACCTTCTCAGGGATACATATGTTTAAAATAAAAGGGATTAGGAACAAGCTTAACATCCTTCTCTTAAAAGTAGCATACATTCTTAGCATTAAAAAAAAAAAGCTGCCCATGACCCTTAAGAATATATAAGAATAGTCCTGTAAGAGCTTTTTCTTTCCTCATTTGTAAAATAATTTATACGTATGCACTCCTAATAAACATTTCACGTATGAAAGGCATTTCATGCCTTCAGTTTCTTCTTCTCAAGCACTTGTGTTTATAAGGACGCCGCTGTTGAGAGTAAATAATGATACACTTTTGGCCTTTATGATTCCAAACACCAGTAATGTCCTTTCCAGGGCCTTTTCACGATTTGTCTAATCCTCTATCGCCCTTACCATCTTAGGCTAGTTGCTGTTCGTGTCCACAAGAGATGAGCAGCAGTACCATTATAGGATTCCCTAACAAAAGACTTCCACGATCATTTTCTAGCATCTTGGAGATTGACAAGGTCCCCTCCTGTTTCCCAAGCCCATTTCCCCCCTTATTCCTGGTGATTTCTTTTCTTATACACCAGAAAGAAAGCACCTCGCTGAGTGGTGACCTCTCTCGCTACATGGATACCTGCTAGAAACAACAAACCTCACGTGTTAAAACTGCCCCTTGATGTGTTGCGGTTGGTGTGATGGTTCCTGTTTGATATACTGGGCTGCTTGGAGCTGCCTTTAAAAAAATCAATCCATATTAAAAATAAAAGTTCCTTTTGAAAATTACTCTTCTTATTTCTTTGGGGGGGTTGTGCCACAAACCAGCTAAAGTGCTGCAAAGTGTCATATAATGAAACCAACAGGACTCTAACAAGCCAGAGGAGGAGAAAATGTCTCGAGTAATTACAGTACTTTTCAGTTTTCAATCATGTTTCAGTTTATCAGCAATGTCTAGTTTGTTTTCTTGTTGAGAATACTGCAAACTTTAAAAATATTTATAAGATGGCAATTTAAATCTTTTGTCCAGTTTACTTCACATTGGCAAGACATACATATATATATATATATATATATATATATATGTATATATTTGTTTTAGAAAAGTATGAGAAATAATTGCCTATGAACTTATGTCACAGGGCATAACTTTTCATTCAAAGTTCATAATCTCCCTAAAACTTTATCTTCTATCTATTTACCAGTAATTTTTGCTGGTAGATTTTTCTGTTTCATTATGTCTGTAAGTCGATAATGTATGGCAAATTATTTGAGAAAAGGAATAAACAGTTTTAAAATACAGAATAGCCTTTAGAAAAACAAAATAATAATCAGAATTTTTTAGGGGATAAATAAACTTTTCCATTTGAGAGACTCCCTGGTTACATGTGTTTCTTCAGTATATATCTGTTTATCATGTGTATATAGGTGCATGCATATTTATATGCATAGTCTAAATATACATACCCACACTTTCTTCTTTAAAAAATATTTTTTATAATGTTCGTCACATGACTAGGTTCAACCATAAACATGCCAGGTGTGGTAGCTCATACCTCATTGATGAGGTGGTTCAGGCAAACAGCCAAATGAGAAAGGGTAACTAATGGTGAGCAGCTGTGTTGGTTTAAAGGGCCTGCTAAAGGATCTAACTTGAGCAAGGTTGTTGCAATGTTTTAACCACAGATAAACGTTTGGTTGGTTTTTCTTTCACAACCCAGTTAATATATGGGAACATGAACGCCACTCCTCCTGTAGACTCAAAGGATTAAGACAAATTTAGGGTAGGATTTGAAGAGTGTAGAAAAGCATATGTTCAGCCTTTACTTGAATAAAGGAATGTTCCTATCAGCCTAAGGAATTAAGTTTTGAAAAAGAAGAGCCTCATAATTGCACAAAGATTGATCAACTGTTTCTCAGATTTATGACTGGATTTAGGTGGCAATCAAGTCTCAACTCCTCCAACTGGCTCAAGGCCTTCCCTAAGCCAAACTCCCTGTACTGACTCCACCCAAGCACCTCCAGCTCCCTGCCGTGATCTGATTCAGATGAGCAAGATGCCTTTTTCGAGAAGCTGTGTTCAGTCTGTGTATCCTTTGCCTTGTGAATACACTTGTAAAATGTCTTTCCTGTTTTCCAACATTGTGGCTTCTGCTATGAGACCTTCTTAGGCATGGTGTGGTGTAAAGTGCATGGGCCCACCAAGTTGAACAGGTCTGGGTTTGAATTCTGGCTCAAATATTTACTTGCTACGTGACACTGAGGCTGGTTTATTCCTCTGAACTTGCCTCCCCTTCTGTAAACCAAGATAACAGTAGCTCCTGTTTTAATCAAGCCCCGCTGTAATAGTGCTAGCTATCATTTATAGGAAGTTTTTATGTGTTGATTAATCAAATCCTCACAGCAATCAAGAGTAATTATTTTAATGACCATTTTACAGATGAAAAAACTGAGGTTCAGAGAGATTGAGAAAATTGCCTTAAGCCACAGAGCTAGGATTTAAACCCAAAGTGTTTTGGTTTGTTTTAACAATTTCATGGCCAAATTTTTCCACTCTGTGTCATTATTTCTCTAACTTACCTTACCTTACAGAGCTTTGGTAAAGATTATAAATGAGATGTGTAAATTATTTAAAACATAATAGGCATTTAATAAAGTTTTGATTATTCAGTTCTTTTAGCCCACGTATGATTCGTCTGTAATATATATTTGATATTAGTTTTAGTCTTATAAAATTTTTTTTTTGGTTAATTTGTGGGCATATCTTACATTTCTGTGTGACTGATTTTACTCCTATACAAGGAGACTACTTGCGAGGTGTGATTTAGGGGAGATGCTTTGTAAAATTTCTGTGTGCTTTTTTTTGTTTGTTTGAGATGGAGTTTCACTCCTGTTGCCCAGGCTATAGTGCGGCACTGTAGTCTCGGCTCACTGCAAGCTGTGTCTTCCAGTTTCAAGCAATTCTTCTGCCTCAGCCTCCTGAGTAGTTGGGATTACAGGTGCCCGCCACCACGCCCGGCCAAATTTTGTATTTTTAGTAGAGACAGTGTTTCATCATGTTGGCCAGGCTGGTCTTGAACTCCTGACCTCGTGATTCGCCCGCCTTGGCCTCCCAAAGTGCTGGGATTACAGGCGCAAGTAGTGTAATGCCTTTTATTCTGTGATTAACATGGGGACTAACAATACAAAGTCTCCCACCTCACCAGGATACTTTGAACCAAATGTATTCATTCAAATTAATCTCTTTTGAGTATCCAATAAGCACTGGAAATGGTTTTAGACAATAGGCATGTGAGATAAATAAGATGGAGTCTCCTTTCAATCTGACAATTCCAGTTCGATGTGAGGAGGGGGACTAGTGACCTAGAGTTGCTGTCTGATGTAGTTGCCGTTATCCACATGTAGCTTTTGGGTGCTTGAAATGCAGCTAGTCTCTATTAAAAGGTACTGTAAGTATAAAATACACATCAGATTTCAAAGACAATATAAAAAAGTAAAATATCTCATTAATAATTTTTGTAATAATTATGTATGGAAATGATAATATTTTGTTTATATTGGATTAAATAAAATATATAATTTGAATGAATTTCATCTGTTTCATTTAATGTGGCAACTAGAAAATTTAATATTCCACTTATGGCTCACATTGTGGCTCACATTATATTTCTATGAGACAGTGTTGGCCTAGAGTAATTGGGGAGGGTGGAGATGAGTTAGAAATTACCATTTCTAAGTATTTCATTTTATAAAAATCAAATTATGCTGTTAATAACTGGTTTGTAACTGTGTTTTTCCCACTCAATAATATATGTAGATGTCATCCCATGGCTGGATGGTGCTTCGTTATATTCTGCCTGAGCCTGTGAACAGTTGTGGATTCGAATAGACTAGAAGAAGTAGCACTAGAACCATGTGGTATAGTATAGGATGCCACAGTTGGAGGATGTGCAGAAGTCCCTGAGGCCAGTGACTCTCGGGAGATGAAAAACCTGAAGGCCAGCAGCGATGGCTGCTGTTTCTTTTGGCTCTTTATTTTTTTAAGCTAACACTTGAGCATTGTTCAATACTGTGCTCTGAGCTAAGCATTGTCTCAGTAATCTTCATGACAACCTATGAGGTAGGCACTACTGTTTTTCTCTCTAACAGGTAAGGAAACAGACTTAGAAGCAGTCACATGGCTGGTAAAGTGACAGAGCTGGCACTTGACCAAATCTACTTGATTTCAGCCAGAGCTGTTACCATTTCACCAGAAGTCCCCAAGTTTTTAGATTTAATAAACTATTTTTTAAATGAAAAACAAAACAAAACAAAAAAAACTCCACAGAGTATCCACATCTTTTTTTTTTTTAAGCAATAACACAACAATTACTGCAACAGTGTCTACCACTGTCTCTTATAGCCATCATTTCATAAAGGCAAGAACATTTGAAAATAAGCAAATTAGTTTTACTTTTTAAAAAAACAGTGCCACTTTATTGCCCATATTGTTCAGACCTCACCATGGAGTGGTGAAAACAGGGGTGCAGCTCGGCATGGGGCTGGAACTGCGGTAAGGACCGCGCAGGATGGATGCTGTAGGAGCATCTCAGTGCCTGCAAAGCCAGCTGCTGAACCATGAGCAGGCTCAGAGGACCCCAGATTGCTGGAATCCTCCTCAAGTCCTTGCTATACTGCAAAAATGTGTCAGCCCTTGCCATGGTTGTCCTGTGTTGGGTGATGTACTTCATTGCATGGGTACTTTATTTTTTCAGGTCTGTGTACTTGGATTATTTATCATTCAACCCTGGAGATAGATATATGTATATTTTCCATCTTATTTGCTCTACAAGACTGTAAGGCATTGAGTGTGTTCTGATCCCTCCTTCACGTAGACTCCCTGGCCTTCAAGAAGCTGGCTCTATTGCACTGCCTTTGTATTTTGGAGCAGGCTGATGAGATGGACGTGCTACTTTGGCTGTCATTATGTCAACCCTGTTTTTTTACATATAGTTGGCATCTTCTTGCTCGGCTCTCCTTCGCCAGCCAAAGAATTCTAAGTACCAATTGTAAATACAATCCCTCTATGGCTTGATGCTTCATTAATCTGGAGGTTTTCTAGAGACTGTAGGATTAAGTTGGTATGTTACAGACGCTGTTATTCTTTTTCTAATACGTATACCATATTAGCACGTTGGCCTTATTCAAAGATTATTAAGTGGCAAGTGTCTTTCAAGAGTTTTTAGTTTCTCTGGGAACAAGCTGCAAATTTTATTATCAGTAAGCTTAGTGTGGCTGTTGTTTTTATGCTGACTTTGTTTAGAGAAGACTAATAATGACTTTGAACTAAGTAAAACAGCAATAGCAATTCACATTAAATGTCAGAGTCTCCACAGAATTTAGAATAAAATGCAAGTAAAAAGTTAAGGATCGGTGAGAAAAGGAGGAGCAGCATGAGAATGTGGCACTATGTCAGTACTGGTGAACGCTTCTTACGTTGCTAGGCTAAAGAGAGTCTACTGGAATGGAAATAAAAAGCTTTATTGTTAACTTTTATTAATTAGAAAATAAATTCTTGTTTTTACACTTTATGTTTTGATTTATAATATTTCAAATTAATTTTAGGTAATTGATTTCTTACAGGAGATCCCCTTCAATGGCACATTGGATATAATAAATGGTGAATGAGGCCAACATTTTAATCTTTCTCCATTTGGGAAATTGGAGTTCTAGTTCCCATTTTTCCATAACTGTTTTTTAATTGATGAAGGAAATTTTTCTTTTATCCCAGGGTTACTAACCTTCCTCAGCCTTTTGTGTATTCCCCAATCAAAAGGTTTTTGATTATCTAAAGAAATGACACCCACTGATCCGCCTTTATAGATCATTTTGTTACCTCTTTCAAAGCATCTTAACAGGTTGGGGAGCCCAGATTTACCCTCACAAAAGCCAGGCTGGTTGCTCCCTTTTGTAACCTCCTCCTCTAAGCAATTTATAACTTTCCCTTCAGTGCACAGCTGAATTGGTTATACTGGGATCCAAGGGCAGCTGTGGGGGGTCCTGGATTGTTTTCAGGGGTCATCAGAGGATCTTTCTAGAAAATTATGGTAGCACTGAAAATTCTCAGTGCCTGGAAGGGTGAAGAGAAAAACTTCTTTTTTTCAGTCCCTATTGATTTATGTTTGTTACTTAATCTTTTAAAATTATTTTCAACTGCTGGAAGTTTAGATTGTGTCCTGAGTTATCTTAGGTTTAGGGTAGCTGCATAATGAAAACTAGAGGAAAGATTAAAGTGAAGAGGATTGTTGAGGGGGGAAAGGTGGCCTTGGGACACAGCCTTGAAAGGGAAAGAGGAGGAGTTTTTAGAATCTTAAATTCTTAAAAGATTTTTTATTTTTAATTTTTGTTTAGAAATTTGGAATTCAAAATTGTAGGAATTGTTAGACAGAATGAAGATAAAGCTCATGCTGTTGATGAATTCAACTATGCAATGTAGCAATTCATTCATGCTCTTTTTTTTTCTATTACACAAATGATATACAAACACTTTTTGTAAATATCTTAAGCAAAACAGAAGCGTAGAGGTGAAAGTTTCTCTTTATCTTCCATTCCTCTTCTTAAGGAAAGTCGTTGGCCTTAGTTTGAGATATATCTTTTCAGTCAATTTTCTACTAATTTACATGCACATATACAATACAAATATAGAGAATATATTATTTTTGTTTTTATATAATGGGATCCATACTATATAAATTATCTTGTGACTTGCTTTTTTCACTTCATAAAATGTCTTGGAACTTTTTATATGTTAGTACATATAGATCTCTCTCTCTCCCTGTATATGTGTGTGTGTGTGTGTGTGTGTGTGTGTATGTATATATAATATATATATATATTTTTTGAGATAAAGTTTCGCTCTTGTTCCCGAGGCTGGAATGCAATGGCCCGATCTCGGCTCACCGCAACCTCTACCTCCCGGGTTCAAGTGATTCTCCTACCTCAGCCTCCTGAGTAGCCGGGATTACAGGCACCCGCAACCATGCCTGGCTAATTTTTTGTATTTTTAGTAGAGATGGGGTTTCACCATGTTAGCAAGGATGGTCTCAATCTCCTGACCTCCTGATCCACCTGCCTTGGCCTCCCAAAGTGCTGGGATTACAGGTGTGAGCCACTGTGCCCAGCCCCTGGATCTACTATATTTTTTTAATGGCCATATGGTATTTCATAATATGGATATAGCAGAAACTATATAACTAGTGCCAAGTTAATAGACATTTTCTATGTTTCCAAATTTCTGTTATTATAAACATTAGTGCCCAAACATGTTTTTGCATGTAAGTATCTGCAGAATTTCTCAGATGTGGAATAGCTGGCCTTACTCACTCCCCGCTATCATTAGAATACTGGGGCATCCTCTAATGCTTATACCTGCCTCCGCCATCCGTTGCCCACACAGCACACGGTAAGTCATTTCTGAAAATGCCTGCCATGTTGCTCTTCTACTTAAAACCGTTCGATGCCTTCCTCTTTCTTTAAAATAATGACTCAGCTCCTTCTTATGGCTCACCAAGCCCTGTCTCTAGCCACCCCTTATCCCTTAGCTGCAATTTTCATGTTTTTTTTTTTTTTTTTGAGACGGAGTTTCACTCATGTTACCCAGGCTGGAGTGCAATGGCGC
>NW_016107426.1:5228008-5234675 GCF_001604975.1 Cebus imitator | reverse complement strand
CCACCATGCCCAGCTAATTTTTTGTATTTTTAGTAGAGATGGGGTTTCACCATGTTGACCAGGGTGGTCTCGATCTCTTGACCTCGTGATCCACCCGCCTCGGCCTCCCAAAGTGGTGGGATTACAGGCTTGAGCCACCGCGCCTGGCCTTTCATGTTATTTTTAATGTTCCAGGCAAATGGAGCTACTTCAAATTTCCCTAGTGTCTCTTTCACATATAGGCATTTACCTCACAATTCCTTCTGCCCGGACACTCCTCCCAACCCCCAAATTTTACTTATCTTTAGATCTTAGTTTGAAGGTAATTTTCTGGGGGAAGCTTTCCCTAAGCCACTCCAGTCTCCAGCCTGCCTCCTACTCCTGGGCACACATGTGCATCCACCTCCTGGGTGAGATGCCCTGGTGCATAGCCCCTCATAGCCTCAGTTCTGCACATCGTGAGCACCTCCTTATTTGTATGAATCCCCCACAGATCTCCCGTAGTTTTCATATCCATCATACCACTCAATGATAATTAATATCCATGGTGTCCTACTAAGCAACGTCAGATTTTAAAGTAGCTCCTAAATGCTAAAGAACATTGCATTATTTCACAAAGCCTAGCACAGCACATGGCATTAGAGAAAGGATTTCTCTGACCTAGGTGATCCTGAGTGGGAAGGGTGTGTGTGGTGGTGGGGCAGAGGAAGCAGGGGAGACAGAAGTTTCTCAATTATCCAGCAACAGCCTGTGGTGGGCGAGCCTGTTGAAAGCGACAGTTAAAGTAGGCTCTCAGAATCCGGGTGCTGGAAGCGTGCTGGGAAATCATCCAGTGTCTTGCTACTCCAGGTAGGATCTGTGCACCAGCAGCATTACATCACTTGAGAGCTAGTTAAAAATGTCTCATCCCTGACATACTGTATCAGAATCTGCATTTAGTAAGCTCCTGGATGATCTGCTTAAACGTTAAAGTATGCAAACACTACGCTAATTCTCAATATGGCTGTGTATTAAAATCATCAGCAATGAGAACACATGGACAACAGGGAGGGGAACGCCACACACCAGGACCTGTCGGGGGACAGGGGCCTAGGGGAGGGATAGCAGGGGGTGGGGGAATAGGGGAAGGATAGCATTAGGAGAAATACTTAATGTAGATGATGGGTTGATGGATGCAGCAAACCACCAGGGCACGTGTATACCTATGTAACACACCTGCACGTTCTGTACATGTACCCCAGAACTTAAAGTATAATAAGAAAACTCATCCCGGGAACTTTTAACCCGTCTTAATGTAAGGCCTACCTCCCAGAGATGCTGATTCTGTTGGTCTAGGGAGAGGCCAGGGAGGGCATTGTTGTTACTTTTCAACTCTCCAAGTGACTCCAAAGTGTTGTAGATGGAATTCAGATCTCTTGACTCTGGCCCTTCCTCTTCTAATGGTACAGATAAGGACGCCATAGGCAGCAATTTAGTGGCCAAGTTGTGTTAGAACCCATGTTTCCTTACTCCACTTCTGTGTCCATTCCTCCATAGATAGCCTTGGCATGATCACTCAGCAATCCTGCAAGGGGTATTCTGATAGCCATGCTTTATTTTTCAGAGGGAAATTGTGTTGTCTAAGGTGAGTTCACAGCAACAGGACAATACATGGGATCCAAATGTCCTTTGCTTTGTTTCTCTGTACTTCTCTTCATCAAGCATTCTGTCAGATCAGAATGTCGGCCCTTCTCAGGGTCTGACGTGACATCACCCACAGTGGAGTCTCTGGCTTTATCCTCTGACAAGGAGGGTGTGCTGTGCCAGCCTTTCAACCGAACCTGAAATACACCTATAAAATTCAGCCTCCTAAAAATATAGCTTTTCAGAAGAGACCACCTTTTAAATTCCAAAGAAAGGCCACAATCTCAGGAAGCATAAATGAATCCCCAGATAATTTGACACCTGCACCTGAAACCAGCAAGTTTGCTACTGAGTTTTGGTTTCTAAAGAAAAATCTTGCCTGGGCTCTCATTACTCCTCAAATGCTGCTGTTCTCAGCAACTGGAGATCAGCCCCTACCTCAGGTGCAGGTGAGAATGTTTGCTGCTCAACAAGCTGGTAATCCTAGGTGCAGAAGTAAGTGCTTAGAGCACTAGTTGGGAGGGTCTCAGTGCCTTTTCCTTTGGAATGTGATATTATCACTAGATTAAGAGGCTAAACACCTGGTGAAGAAATATTAGCCTGATTCTGTCTGGTTGCTTTTGATGTCTTCCTGGATTATTGCTGGTTGGAGAATTTTCTATTCGGTTAAAGATTACATGACACTAAGCTCCTCAGAAATAAAAATAAGAAAATAGAAGAATGTAACAATGGAAAATATATATTTAATAAGAGGAATCTTTACATTGATGACTTTTTTTTCTTTTTTGATCATTTTCAAAGTATAGATTGATTAAGTTGAAAACCTTCATCTGCGAATGGAAACTTCATGGGACCAGACCAGCCATTTATAAGTTGATTTACTTACATTCAGTTTACACTACAGGTGAAAGGAAGTAAGCCTTCATTCATACTTCCACAAGAATGGCAAACCTTACTGTGTAACCCCAAGGGCAACTATTAAAAGCTCTTAAAAGTGGATGCAGATAAAAATGAACAGTGCACATGTGCCTAAGGAGAACATGTTGTCCCAGAATGGTACTGATGGGAGGTGCAATTTTGGAAGAAGTTTAGTCAAACTTAAAAAGTTAAAACCCCTAGAAATGACTGAGGAGGGAATAGACACCCATTCTCAAATGCTTGTAGCATCCTCATAGCCTTCTGGGCTCTGATGTTTTGGGGAGACTACAAATTCTCTAACTTTAACATGTGTGATAAGTGACCTATCATTTCAAAAATTCAGCCCAGTTGAAAATAATCTGGTTAGAACCGTGGAAGATTCTTCTGTTTGTGATTCCTTGTTTAATTTCTTTGAAGAATTATCATTAAATCTTTCTCTAAAGCTCCTGCATATGTTTGTGGAGAATTCAAAACTTAAATAGAAGAGAAAAAAAGAGAAAGAAATGTGGTACATAAAAACTTTAAAAACCTAAAAAAATTCCTCAAGGCCAGTAGGCTTCTGTTATTGTTTGCGTTTCTTTTAAGTGAAATATTACAACCTTACAGAAAAGTACAGTACTGTATTGATATCCAAGTATCCCTGTTCAGTTTTGTAAACGTTTTGCCGTATTTGCTTCAAATTATTTAAGAAGTACACTTTTACAGATATAGATGAAGTCCAATGTCCACCCCTCCACTACTGCATTCGCTATGCTACACTGCTTTGATGCCTTTACCACATATCAGTCATCACTAGACAATATTGTTTTGCATGATTTAAAAGTTCTAATGCATGGTGATATGCCCAATATCTACTTGTACAAGTGTTGTTTCTTTTGCTCCAAATTTGTTAACTTTTCTCTATGTTGATTCACAGAGCTCTAGTTAATTCCCTTTACTTTATCGGTTGTATGACCATGACACAATATATCCATTTCCCTGTTAACGACGAGTATACATGTTGTTTGTCAGCATTGTTTATATTACTTGAAAATCTTTTACATGTCTCATTCACATAAATATGAACGTTTTTCTAGCTATATACCAAGGACTAGAATGCTGGGTGAAAGGTGAGCAGGTGGTCTTCCATATTACCAGCCATTGCCCAAGTAGCAGAACTTTTTCCTCCAAAGGAGATGTATTATAATTTTTAATTCCAAGGATGTAATTTTAAACCCATTAGTAAGTCTCATAATGCAGTGCGGATTTGCACTCCATTGCCTGCCTCTGGGACATATGCTCTGCTTTCTGATCCAGGTATTCAATATGGCATGTGTGCCTTTGTAGAGCGGTACATGGCCTTCCTTCCTCCTTCCATCTTACTCTTTTGGCAATAGCAATAACAACATGGTAAAATGCACCTGCTTAAAACGTTTTTACCTTTAAACTTACAGTCACAAAGGACTGGCTCAAATCAATCATAATTATAGACAAAGGACCTGTAGATTAAATTAAAAATAAATATCAACTGAAGGGCTTGTTTAGAAACAGCAAACAAGTTGGCAGGCAGGGGAGGGGGGAATTATCTACCATCTAAAGCTCGGTTCCAGGTTTTGCTTGCAGGGAGAAACCTAATACTAGCACATTAACTAGCTAAAATGATCTTTCCTTTGGTCTTATTTCCTGATACTTTTAGGTAACTGGGTGGTAGAAAAAGACCTAGAGGAGTTTTCAAATTATGATACATTTTTATCATCTTACAAACAGGGAAACTCAAGGCTTTCTGTTATATATACCTTTTCAGTGATATTTAGCATAAGGGTTCCAGGATAGACAGATTTATTAAAATTGACTTCTTAAATTGAGCCCAGCAAATCATATTAGATAATAATTACTTTGAATAACATTTGGATGCTGAAATTAGACACTGAACTAGAAGGGAAAGAGTTGTGTTATTTTCATTTGGTTTTTCTATTTTTCTATACGTTCTCTTTATATTTCTATATCTCTGGTACTTCCAGATGATTGAAGTGGGTAGTTAAGAGTCTTGGCTTTTGTCACCACTCTAGAAAAACCTTAAGATTTTCACGGAGGCTCAATAAATGATCAGTAAATATATGCAAGCATTTGTAATTCAAAGTGCATTCAGCCATCCATATTTGTATTATTGATTTCTTTTTTGAAAAGGTTATATGTATAATCATTAAATATATACTTGGAAGTCACTTGCAAAGGCATATATGGGGAAAAGATAATGTATATAGACGTAGTTTTTAAAGAAGTAAAATATTAGCTGGAGTAAGTTGGGGTGTCTAGAAACAGTGGACATATTCCCAAGGCTTGCTCTCTTTTCTTACACTTGGCTCCAGCACTTCCCCACCATTTCCTATTTTGAAACAGGAAATAGTAACGTAAAAACACCCTCAGTTTTGAGAACCAGATCCCTTACCCCCTATCCAATTTCCACCCTGGGCCTTCTGAATGTATCCCCACTTATTTGCTGTCAAATGGTGATTATGCCCTATAATTTAAGAGCTTCTTTAATGGACTAAGTGGTTTGAACTTTGGCCATATTTTCAGTAACCAAAAAAATTGGTACATTTTGGTGGAACTCATAATTCGTGGTCTGTGTTCAATTAACAGGAACAAGAAGTAATAGTGGATCTCTCGGCTATCTGCCACAGGACCAAGGGAAAACATCTGTAGAATCTGTTAAACTGTAGAACTGAAACACTAAATTGTAGAACTGTAGCTTCCTCGACCATTGGAAGGTGCCCTGTCTTTCCACCCTGATCTTATATTTCTCCTTAACCTCTGGCTGTGCTGTGCTCATTTTTCTTTTAACATGGAGACTTTTTGATGTAGGTTCCCCTAACCTTAACTTTTCTCCTGTCATATTCATCTATTTAAAATTCTACCCGTTCTTCAAAGTTCAGCACAATCTAATCTCCTTAGATCATTCTTTGAGGACAGTAGCCCACAATTCCTATAGAGCCAACAATAGAACGTCTGCCTAGGCATCTCGTTGATTCATCTAACATAGAATCATGCACTATTTTTGTAGTAGCAAATTATGTACCTTAGTTCCCTTCTCTCCAATAGACTGTAGATACCTTGAGGATGGAAGTCTTATGCATTTCCCACTTTATCCTCTAGAGGCCCTAGCGGAACTCTGAAGACAGTGAGCATTTTCTGAATTTAATTTGTTGCCTCTTTTTCTCGACACTTGCTGTAGGTTAATGTCTTCTTTCCCTATTGAAGTTACACATCCTAACAGCAAAAACTGTAGCTAAAGCTTCTGTGTTCCATGTATAGCAGGCGATCAATCAGGATTTCTTGAGCGAAGGAGAATATCATGCCTCTGAAGAATGATGTGACTGAACAGTTTAAACAACTGTTTCCTCTTAAGGATGATGCTACGGAACAAATGAGCAGTATAGCATCTGATATCTAATCTGACAAGTCAGTTCTTCAGATGCCAGTGGCCATGTTGGATTGTTTCTATTCAGAGAGTAACAATGGCATAGGGAGGGATTTCTCTTTTTTCCATCATTTAATCTGTAGCATCTTATGCAGTACCTGGCATGTAGTAGGCCATTAGTAAACATTTATTGAGTTGAAATTGAATAAATTCAACAGGTAATTCAACTATTTATTGAAATTGTACCACTTACCTCATTATGTCATTTAATCCCTGTGACAACAATTTCAGGAAGGTAATTATTCATCATTTTACAGGTGATGAAACCAAAGCCCAGAGATATAAAAAGCACTGTCCAACTTCACAGCTAGAAAAGAACAGAGTAAGGAATGCAAAGTTCGCTTTGGCTGGGCTGTCCAAACCCAAATCCCACGTCCTTATGACATCACCACTGCCTCACCTTCATGAATTTTATTTTGTTGCATGGGCCTCAGCTGAATTAACATATCTCCTAGTCTATAGGGAAATCTCATCCTGGGCCCAAGTCTACCTAAACTTTCAAGTAATAGCTCTTGAAAAAGCTTGTTGTATATTCATTGAAAAACTTAAGGCTGCTTGGGAAGAGACTTTTGACATTAAAAAGGCAAGTAGGCAAAGACCTATGACCTTAGTTTCAATGGTAAATATTGCTTTTCACAATTGTTATTCCTTTATTTTATTACCATAATTTTACCCTTTTTTTTTTTT
>NW_016107426.1:5200889-5227863 GCF_001604975.1 Cebus imitator | reverse complement strand
TGTTGACCAGGATGGTCTCGATCTCTTGACCTCGTGATCCACCCGCCTCGGCCTCCCAAAGTGCTGGGATTACAGGCTTGAGCCACCGCGCCCGGCCAATTTTACCCTTTTAAGGCCATTTTCCTTGATCTGAATTCTGGTTATTTATTTGCCCATCTTACTTCACCATAAAAATGACTACTGGAACAAAAAGTTGCTCCTTACCCTTCACCTTCCGCCTCAATCCCAGATAGTAAGGAGAACACTAATCTTATTTCTAAAATTATCTGTTTATATTAAAGGGAAAAAAATACACTCTGAAATTATGTAGGGATTTGTGGATTGGCTTTAGAACTGGAAGGAAACTTACACATTGGTGAAGCTGAGTGACTTGATCAAGGTTAGTGTCAGCTAACCTCTTATTTAAAGTATAAACCTAAAATGGACCCCAGAGATCATCTAGTTCAACCCCTTCATTTTTCAGAAAAGTTAACAGGTGCACACAATCCCAATACCTTTCAAGGTAAATATAATGTCATCCCACAATGACCCTGCTTCTAGTTGCAGAAATGACTGATGTTTTGTGTGCCTTTGTGTTAACTTAAGGTAGATTCTTAAATATACCCTCAACCCATAACTATAGTGGGCAGAATTGAATGTTCAGTAGCTTTTTGGAAAGCTCACCATGGAAACAAAGGTTTGGATTCTCAGATTGGATTTTGCCGTTCTTCCTCTAGAGCAGATAAATTGAGGCTCCTGCAGGCATGGGTCCTGTCAGATGAGACTTTAAATTTCAAAGTGAAAGATTCTTCTCGGCAGGATATTAAAGAGTGTTGTGGTGCACTATTAGTAAGGAATGCAGCCTGTCCCAATTCTCTTGGCCGACCCTTTGAAAACCATGACTGAGGGAAAAATCTTGTTCTGGCCTCCTGGATTCTTAGATGCTCTAAAGAAATGTAATTGCTTTTTATAGCTAATAGACACTTAAAATTGTTTCCAAAGAAAGTATGTCTAACTGCTGATTTTCAATATGGCATAATGAAGATGTGAAAAAGTCAAAATACACCTTTTTGAACATATTAAAAAATATTTTTATGCCCAAACTGCAAGAGCCTTAGAAAGCCAGTTCCAGCCATAGGAGGTAATTTTTGTTGTGTAGATTGAGGACCTAGTTCTGTAACTTAGAAAATGGAACAGTTGTTAGGTGGTCAGCTAGAAGGATGGAAGTTGAGAGTCGGTTTATTCCACACTTATTTCCAAGCTGACACAACATGTTCTAAGTAGATGGTGTTTGGTTTCGTTACCTTAACAGCATCTCCCTGTGCTCTTCAATGCTTCGCTCCAGTGCTTAGTAATTTAGTAACAGGTTGGAAATGGCCTAGGGGGTAAAATGAGACTCTATCACCATAGGGACAACTACCTGCCTCTTATTTTTGAATTAGCATGGTAGCAGAAGGTGACACTTTGCCCCAGGATTCAGGGGAAAAATAAAGTTAGATTCTACCATACATATAGACTTGTTGGATGGACAAGTCCTCCAGAATCTGCTCTTAAAGCACCAGCTGATCAGAGATTGATGTGTTCTAATCAACTGAACGTGAGGCGTGATCATTTTACTTTTGTATAAAAGAAAAATATGAACGTTTTCATAACAAATGTTACCTGTTCATACTTTGTGCTCTTGTAAAACTTGGCTTATTTGAGATGCAGAGGAGCTGGTTTTCTAATCTTTTGAGGCATGCCATTAATTATTATTATTAACCAAAGGGACTGAATGAAATCCTAGGCATAAAAGTGATCAACTCCAGATTTAATATTGGGGGTATGACTTAACTTTTATTCCATTTTGCCTGCTTTATGTTAGTCTTAAAGCACATCAATGATTATGACTCACCAAATCATTTGAAGAAAGGGGTTTTCTATAAATATCTGGAACAGCTATCAGATGAGATAGTATAAATACCATTTTTATATATTTATTAAAAAAAAAACCTTTGGTATATCTTCACAGTTACAATTTCCAAATATCCTTGACTATAAAAATGATGCGGTTCAGCCAATAAAATTCGCATGGAACACTAGACTAATCACGGCAGTCTTTTTGGCCAATAGTACAATCAGAATAATCCCTGAAACGTTTAGATCTTAGAAGTTCAGGTATTACTTGCTTTCGTGATTGTGTCTTTGCTTTTGAGTATCTGCATCTTGCAGCTAAAAAACTAAGCTCTGGTTAAGATCTACACTGAATGAAGAATAGTTGGAAACTTCACAGGGCAAGTTGCTATTTAACTGCCCCCCTCCATGCTGATGATTTGCTGGAATTTGTTGCTTCTTGGGTACAATATTTTTAAATAGAAGTATTTCAGAGATTTTCAAGTGTTCACGGACACTGGAATGCTCGAAGGCACAGTAACTTTTAAGGTTTGGGAAAGGTATAGCATTTAGCTGCAATTCATGAAATGATAACAAATACAATGGATTTTATTTCCTGGGACACTAATTGACTTGGGTGGGGATAGTAAGGGATGATAAGCTATGTGATTAGAGATACATTCAAAAATTAGAGATTCATTTACATGAATAAGTCTTTCTTTTGGATTCAAATGTTTTCTGAAGGTGCTAGTCAGTTATACTTTAGCGTAAATTTCTTTAGTTCAATAAGATTGAGTATTTTGGAGAGAAAAGGAGTGGGGGGGTGTTGATGTCATAGAATTTAGATAAAGGAACTGAATAGACAAGAATAATAATGGTGGGAACTGAGCCACAATGCATGGGACTTCTGCCCCTTCCCCAGAGCCTTTTATCCCTGGACCATGTCCAACTAATCTTTCCCTTTATTAAGAGAATTTTTAGATTTTCCTATCCTTAGAGAGCTCTACAAACTCTTCCTTGCAATGCAAGTATGCCAGAGAATTGGGAGTTCACTCCTAGGTATTAAATATTCTTCTTAGGAAATAAAGTACAAAACAATTAACCTCACCTCCTCCCAACCTCCACCTCCACTGCCTTTATTTTTAAAGGGCTGTAATAAGAGTGAACTGTAAGGCATGGCAATAGAAGTCTACCTGGAAGGTAATTCATGAACTTTATAGTTGTTTCTACTTATTTAGAATCAGTTAATTGTACAGTCTTTTTGCACGTGAGTTTGTGGACCCTTGTGCATGTGGCTGGTTCACTCAACCTTTTGTTGAAGATGTTCAAGAAGAAGCTGATTGGTCACTTGCTGAAGATGCTTGTGAAAGGATTTATTTATGCAGGCCGAGCACAGTGGCTCACAACTGTAATCCCTGCACTTTGGGAGGCCAAGGCAGGCAGATCACGAGGTCAAGAGATCGAGACCATCCTGGCCAACATGGTGAAACCCTATCTCTACTAAAAATACAAAAAAAAAAAAGAAAAAAATTAGCTGGCTGTGGTGGCCCAAGCCTGTAGTCCCAGCTACTCTGCTGGCTGAGGCAGGATAATTAATTGAACCTAGGAGGCGGAGGTTGCAGTGAGCGAAGATCATGTCACTGCACTCCAGCCTGGTGACAGAGCAAAACTGTGTCAAAAAAAAAAAAAGAAAGAAAGAAAAAGGGGTTATGCAATTTTGAGTTGGGCTGTTAAGCTGGGTTGGGTTGGTTCCCGCCTAGGCCTATGCCAATATGACAACATGCGAGAGGGGTGGGGAATAAGTTTCACCAAAGTGCTCCTTTTAATGTCTACCTAATGTCCTTGGTTGAAGAGAGTTCTGAGACCATGTCCAAACCCTCGGAGAAAAACATTGTGATCAATTAGTTTATGTCCACTTTCTGTAAAGAGCATGAGTGTGTATAGCCGTGTTTGCCATCTCTGTTCGAGAAAATTCAGTGAGTTGATTCTGACCTGCATTTTCATGTAAAGCTGTTTCCATAACTTTCTGTTCGTGTTCAGTGACTAAATCTTGACCCCCATCCAGTTATTGTACATGACAAGCTGCTGGTGTGAAGAAGAAACAAGAGCATAGTTGAACATAAGGTGCATTCTTAGAAAATAACTCAGAATATTTACGAGTAGCATTTCTCTAATACAGGGCAATACTTTACAGATGTAGACGTTTAGATAGCTGTGAGATAATTTGCTGCTATAGCTATAATTAAAAGTGACAAAAAAGTTGACATGTGATCTTACAAGACAATGCAATAATAGACCTCAACGTACAACCTTCTATTTAAAACATGACCTGTTGCATGTCGCATTGTTTTTGAGTAGGACTGACTTTGAATCCCTCTCAATAAATTATTACCCAGATTCACGTCTTCCACTAGTCAACCACAGGATTTCCCCATCAGGGCATGTAAAGCGAGACATTAGGTGTGTGTAATTTGTATGAATTGCAGTTTGCTGGGATCTGTGTGAAAGGCTGTCAAAAGGGATGTTGCCTTAAATCTAAAAGTACTCGGCTGCGGGCATTTTGGCATTGTCCCTTCTCAGAAATGAAGGTATGAGATTTAAGGTATTTCTAAGGAATTTTAAATAATTGCTAGAATCAATTTGAGTTCTGTGAAAACCTGTACACATCTTCAGAGTGAAAACAAAGGACTATTCATATGGATTATCCCTTGCCAAATTGGGCATGTGAAAGCTTATAAGAATTTGCTTATGTACCTTAATATGGTGAATTAATGCCTTAAGAATATAACTCCTTCAAATGCCTTAAATTTCAAGAGGGTTTTACTAACCATGTTTTCTTTTAAGAATGTGATGCATTTGGAACAATATAGGTGGGCAAATGACTCTTTAAGCATTGTGCTTGGCACCAAAGAGGAATTAAAATACAAGGTTTACAGATTGTGTATGCTAATACATCAACAAAGCTAGAAAGTGGAAAGATCAGTGCTGGTATTTTCTCCCACGTTGAGCAACTGTAACAAGTGTACATTTCTCTAAATGGAATGGGCACATCATTTTGGTCTGATTCATCTTAGCAAATAGAGGTGAATTAAAAATGGGTTGAGAAAACTTAGTCTCAGAGTGAGTTGAAATCAGCAGAGTTCTCCAAGTTGTGGATGAACAAGAGAGTTAAGGGCATTTTTCATTATATTATGCAATGTGCTTTCCATATGTAATACATTCCTCCTAGACTTCAGCAATAAGATAGCATTTCCCTTTTCAAATGAACTACATACCTTCCTTTATAAGACAGTAAGGCTTCACATTTCCCTTGTTGCATTGACTGCCAGGAATCTCAGGGCTATATTTAGTACTCAATATCAGAAACAATATCATTCTAGCTTCCTGGCACAATACTGCGGTTTTTTTCCCTAGGTGATTTCTGTTCTGCCTCAAAATGATTGCTACTTTACAAGTGCTATAAAATTGTAAGTCACTTTAAATCCTTTGTAAGGATATAAAATAAAAATATCTAAGAGTTGTTGAATAATGTCTCTGTTCTTTGAACTTAAGATCTGAAGAAAAAAATCCAGAAATTTGGGCTATCAGGATTGTCCAAATAGTTGTAAAACTGAACTTAAATGTGGCAGGGGCAGGGTTGTTGTGTGGAAATGAAAGTTTAAGAATAAAGCTGAGTCCATCATTATTCCTTACGCACTCAAGACACTGCTGGTATCTCTTGTCTTTTCACATGGAACCTTGCCACTACCGTGCCATGGACCTCATGTCTGTCCATGTTTCACCTGTATTAATCCAGTATCTTTGAAAGCTTTGCTCAAATGCCGACTCCTTCTTGAAATTTCTGTGTAGATACTCTTGCTGCTAGATGCTTTCTAATTCCCCTGATACTTATTTTTCCACTAATACTCCTTTATCATTCACGTGATTATTATTCACCCATATTCATCTTATCTCGCCACCCAGCTCCTAGACCATTCCTTTTCCATCTGCCTACATATTGGATCATCAGAGGGATATAGAAAATCCCACTCCCAGAGATTCTAATTTGTTGGATCTGAGGTGCAGTCTGAGCATTGTAATTTTTGAAATCTTTGTGGATGATTGTATCTGAAGCCCCAATTGGTGAGGTTAAGCCACTGTGTTTGTAAAGTTAATATCATTTTTAGTCATCTTTCTTTGCTCTAAGACCAGTATCTTACACCTAGTAGGTGTTTGAAAAATATTTATTGATATATCTGGCAGAGCAGCTGTTGAGAAATCTTTCATTCTGTCAGCCTGATAATCTTTAGAGAAGTACGCTTAATTCTGTCTCATTCATTCTTTTCTTTATATGGCAAGTATGCATTATACAATCTTAGTGTAAAATAAATGCTTGTGAGTGAAGTTAGAAGTTTAGTCCACCCTTGGCCTGACCTCCAGGGAACACTGTATATAAAAGTTCGAGTCAGGCTAGGTGCAGTGGTTTGTATGTGTAATCCCAGCACTTTGGGAGGCTGAGGCAGGAGGATCGCTTGAGTCCAGAAGTTTGAGACCATCCTGAGCAATGTAGTGAGATCCTATCTCTACAAGTTTTTTTTTTTTTCTTTCAATTAGGTAGGCATGGTGGCATGCACTTATAGTCTTAGCTACTTTGGAAGCTGTGGTGGGAGGAATGCTTAACCCCATGAGTTTGAGGCTGCAGTAACATGTATGAACATGCCACTACACTCCAGGAAGGAGACCCGATGTCACACACACACACAAAAATGATCAAGTTATCTCTTGTTCTACTGCTACTGTTGTTAATTGCTGTGTTCCTACTGTGTGCCAGACACTGTTCCAGGTATTTTTTACTATGTATGTTGGCATACTTAATGGCAACACAGCACCATTTTTGTTTTACAATTAACAGAGCTAGATAATGCATGTCCAGTTTCAGCTCTGAGGCTGGGATTCACACCCACGTGTGCCTGACTCCAAATCCAGCATTCTTTGCACATACCAGGCCACTGCTAAAGGCCTATGCATATGACTACTGTTTTATATGTATATGTTTACTATGCATTATCACAAAAAGTTTAATTTTAGGCTTACCTTTTCAAGCTGCCTTTCCAGTGGCTTGAAGACCTAGTGGTCATCAGATGTCATTCGTGGGATTCATTCACTCATCTTACAAATACGCTGTTTGATGATAGTTGGTCACAAATACCTCTAGACAACTGCTTCTTCCAGCGCCTTCAAGACCTCAGCAGTGGTGGACAGCCTGAGTATGGCCAGTTTGCTGGCTGACATAGTAGGTGGAATTGGAAAAACACCCTCTCATTCTGATTCTTTACTTGCAAATGTAGGGACACACTCTTTGGCCCTCTATGAATAATGTCAAAGAAAGGTATTTTATTTTATTTTTGAGACAGTCTCGCTCTGTCACCAGGCGCCTGGCTGGAGTGCAGTGGCATGATCTTGGTTCACTACAACCTCCACCTCGCAGGTTCAAGCAATTCTCCTGCCTCAGCCTCCCAAGTAGCTGGGACTACAGGTGCGTGCCACCACACCCAGCTAATTTTTGTATTGTTAGTAGAGACGGCGTTTCACCATGTTGGCCATGATGGTCTCGATCTCTTGACCTCGTGATCCGCCTGCCTTGGCCTCCCAAAGTGCTGGGGTTACAGGTGTGAGCCACCATGCCCGGCCTTGAAAGGTTTTTAAATTGCAAATGAACAATCAATAAAAACAGAACAAAACAAAAACATGTATTATATTGAAAATAGCAGAGGCTTAGTCTTGCCTCCCACCATGCCCCAGCGTCTTATACACATGCACGCACACACAGACACTCTGAGGTGCTTTTAGTAAGCTTGTCTTCATTACTGATGTTTTTCCACCTCTCTACAGTGCTAGAACCAGGAGCTTGCCCATGGGTAAGATGCTTTTAAAAATAACAGCTATGAACACAACAAGGTTCCAGAGAATAGAATTCTCTTACCTATGGGCAAGAGAAAAATTGTATTTATTATTCACAATTTTATCTGTCCATAATATACAATCTCTCTCTCTTCCCTGTTTCTTCTGCTACCTTCAGTCCCTCCAAATTAGATGACTTCAACAATCCACTAGCATGGTTTGTCTCCTTATGATACCAGGGTATTTATTCAAGTTATTTGGAGATGCTTTATTTCAATGCATATTTCAAACAGCATTTCTCACGAAGCGTGTCAACACAGAGGTTGCGCCCCAGTAAGAAGGGGTATAATACTTCGAATGTTCCTTTAGAGTCATTACCACATACTGAAACTTCAGTGAATTCAAACAAAACTACAGCGGTTATTTTAGGTTAATCTCACTGAAAATGAAAGCTAGTGTTCCTTTTTTTCTCTTTGATGCAGTTGTGTGTGATATTAATATTTGCACGGTGATGTCTCTTTTCCTGTTACTATCTTCAGACATATAATTGTAAAACAAAAACAGCCTATTGATGAATATTTAAATTGACTGGTGTGATCAGATACTTCTTTAATTTAAATCCCTATCTATCTATCTCTATCTATCTATCTATGTTTTTTGAGACGGAGCCTTGCTCTGTTACCAGGCTGGAGTGCAGTGATGCAATCTCAGCTCCCTGCAACCTCCGCATCCTGTGTTCAAGTGATTCTCCTGCCTCAGCCTCCCGAGAAGCTGGGACTACAGGTGCACACCACCAAGCCCAGCTAATTTTTGCATTTTTAGTAGAGACGAGGTTTCACCATGTTGGCCAGATGGTTTCAATCTCTTGACCTCGTGATCTGCCCGCCTCAGTCTCCCAAAGTGCTGGGATTACAGGCGTGTGCCATTAAATCCATATTTTTAAAGACATTTTTTCAGTGTTTGGGCCTTCTTGGCAGGGTTCTTTTCCATAGGCCATTACTTCTTTCTACACTAAAGGCTTGCTTTGTGTGCCCACTGAGCCAATCTACTTACAAAAGGCAACAGATAAGCCTTCTCTTCTTTTTTTTTTTTTTATAAATGAAAAGTTCAAGACTTTTAGCTTCTAAGGAACCAAAAGGGCCAATACAATATTTGATAGGCATAGAATCAAATTTAACTAAGAAAGGAACAGTGTAGTGGGAGTATTTTACCATGTGTAACCATCATCAGAAGGAGAGCCTGGAAAAGTAGCAACCTTGAATGGCAGCTCCTGAAGGGTTTGGTAAGGCTTTATTTTATGGATTGGAGAACCAAATAGGGCTTTCACTCTGTAGAATGACGTTATAGTTTAGGAAGTTAACACGTGTGATGGTTATGACACATGGATTAGAAACAACATAGAAAGTGGTCTCACTCAAAGTGTTTCCTAGACCAGAACCCATAGATTAAAAATGTGAATTCTCAGACCCCTACACAGACCTCCTAAATCAGACCCTGGGGGAGTATCTGGTAGTCAGTGTGTTCACAATCACTCCGGGTGATTCTGTTGCACACTAAATTTTGAAAACCACTAGACTGGAAGCGGAAAGACTTGATTTGAAGTAGACACAATTCACAAATTGTGTCTAAATTACTCTGTATCCAGCATATAGTAGGTACTCAATACATTACTTTGCATTTGTCAGCTGATGGTGATAAGCACTTAAACTAGTAGAGGAAAAGCATAATATGAGAACCAAGAAAGATTTTAGTTCCATTTGTGATTCAGTCAAGGGTGGAATCGGCTCTTAGTGAATGTGATTTTATAAATAATTTAATGTTGTTTTATTTGACAATTTTCTTCCTTTTCTAGTAGTTGCTCATTACAAACTCAAAATAAAAAAGGAGGGAAATGTTGGTAGCTTATACCTGCTTCTACAGAGGTCCCAAATACATCTCCTCCACCTGAAAGAAATCACTTGGTTATGTAATCAACAAGGTGGCATCAGTGTGGCAGGGAATGGTAGCTTAAGTTCTAAGACCAGCAGAAGATATGACAGTGGGAACTTCGCACAGTCCAGGATGGAGACAGATTCTGAGTGGTTGAGAACAGGAGGAGGGGTCAGGTATTCCTGAGGTTGCATGGGCATTGTTTCTTGAGGAAGTGCTAACCTTGCAGCAGAAAGACCAAATATGCAAAAATTAATGTCTTTGATTGCTAAAGGTAAATGTTCACTGATAAAAAGGCAGATGTATCAGTGCGAGAGAGGAACCCCGATATCTACGCTCTAGCCGTCATTATACTGGACCTTTACAAACATGTCTAATTTCGTCCTTATCACCTCACCATGTGATGTTAATACATCTGTTTTATAAGCTGGGGCCAGAGAGAGAAGTTTGTCCAAGGTTAAAGAGCCACAAAGTAGTCACACTAGAATACAAACTCATATAGTCTGACTCCAAAGCCTGCATCATATCTTCCAGTATGAAAAAAAATGCATGTGGCTGTGGTTTTAGCAACTGTACTGAAATATCTTATAAACTATATATATATATTAAAAATAAATATTGAGGATATAGTTGTATGTAGCATATAAATTTATCATTTAAATAAAATATTTTAGATGTGAATATAGGGGTTTCTCACAGAAATGCAGTCTACTGCTATAGTGTGTGTTGTCTGGGAAAATTGGAAATAAACTGCTGCATTTTGGTTCTCAGCAATTTTAGAAGGAATATAACTTTCCATTCTTCCCATTTGGTCTTTCTATGCTTTCTTTATCAAATGTTTAAAAATATATGTGTGGGCCGGGCGTGGTGGCTCACGCCTATAATCCCAGCATTTTGGAGACCAAGGCTGGCGGATCACAAGGTCGAGAGTTCAAGACCAGCCTGGCCAATATGGTGAAACCTTGTCTTTACTAAAAATGCAAAAGTTAGCCAGGTGTGGTGGCAGGCGCCTGTAGTCCCAGCTAGTCTGGAGGCTGAGGCAGGAGAATTGCTTGAACCCGGGAGGCAGAGGTTGCAGTGAGCCGAGATCCCGCCATTGCACTCCAGCTTGGACAGCAGAGCCAGACTCCATCTCAAAAAAAAAAAAAAAAAAAAAAATTGTATGTATTTAAATAGAAACTATTTTCTTTTCGTCAATGGAATAAAAGCAATACATTCCTCTTTTTCTCCCTTATATTTGATGTGTATTTATTTTAAGCTCTGAAATGGCCTAAGTTACACAAGAGACATCCAATTATCTTTCCTTAAAGGATGAGGTCTTAGAGTGCTCACATTTCCCCTTCTTCTTCCTACATAAATGTTACTTGTGTGGGATCACCTGGCAATCAATCAAAGCAGTCTTGGATGCAAGAGACCTCATTTCAGCTGGTCTTTGGTTGGCTAGAGGCTCTGAAAAATGGCATTTGCTTGCATTTCCAGTGAAAATGGGTATTATAACATTTGCCTTGAATTACCTTTTTTGGGAGTGGTGGTGGTGGTAAGGAATGGCTGAGTTGGTTAATTCAGTCAAATCATTATGACAACTCAGTTTAGCTCCTTAAAGGAAAGATATGTCATAAGTTAATATACATCCTACATATTTTATTCTATGAATGTGCCTTGTAGTGCTAAAAATTTGGAAGTCTTCTGGGCAAAATGGTGTGAAGACTAAGAAACTAAGGTTATTTAAAAATGTTAAAATAATACCATAATTACTGTTTTACCCTTTCTAATGTTTTAATCCTCATTCCTCACTTTGAACAATAATTCATTCCTATGGGAACAGCTTGAGTAGTGCTTGATGTCTTAGAAGACACTCAGTTTATTTGGGGTTGTACATGAAAAAAGCAGGAAGCTATAGTCCCACGCTCCAACATAAGGAGATATTCCTGGTTTTGTTTTCTCAAATCCTAGGAATTTATGTGATGAAGGAGTGAAAACAGGGCTGGAATTCAGCCAGTACTCACTGGTACAGCTGTGTATTAAAATACTGAAATTCGTCTCTACAGGCTAATAAATAACCACTGCCCTCAGTGCCTCCTGCCCCAACTCACTGCCCCAGCCCCCTTGATGTCAAGACTGGGGCTCCTTTAATCTCTTGCATCCAGCAAGGGGCTTCTAGGACCCTGCCGTGGTGTCTGTCTGATTGGTTGTGTCCATTACTTAGTGTTAAACATTTTGAATATCTCCCTCTGTGCCCACACAGAAAACTCAGAAGATCAATTATATTAGTTGCACTGAAACTCTTAATCAATTAATTTTGTCTGCATTGATATATATAAGTCTTCTTGGAGCTTAATTTTTGCTATTGGCCCTTCTATTAGGAGCTTTAGGAGCTTCATACTAATGCGAGATGAAAGAGACAGAAAGCGTCATCAGAAAACAAGTGTGAGGGCCCACAGGCCCACGCTGGAGATGAGTTTGGCCATATTCAGTTTTATTAAACATCTTGAAGCATTTAAAACAAAACATTGCCCTGTGGAACCCAGATGCATATAGCCAGGTGTTTTTCTCTTAATATTTAAACCCATTTTATGGAAGATTTAATCCATATGTTAAATCTTTGACTTCAAAAGGCATTCCTTGAAGGGCTAATAGAAATGATGAAAAACGGGTCTAAAGATTATGTTCAAAGATGTCATTTATGGATTGGGGGTAAGGGTCTGAGGAGAGAGAGAGAAACTTGGGGGCTTTTCACGAAGTCATTTAAGTATGTGAAGTGTTCTAGAGCACAAGGGAACTCTTGAAATTTCATCATCATAGAATCTTTTTTCATTCCCAAAGAGCATGTTTTTGAGACAGTGCATAATATAGCTATTTGTTCTCTTAGACACATCTCAGGGAAGAAAAAGAAGTTAGGAAAATGAGCCCATTGTTTTTCAAAATTAGTGACAAACTTCAAAATAATTCCAAACAAACCTCAAATAAAACATTTTCCCCTACTGCGAATCCCATTTAAACTGTTTGGGTCAGCCTGTTTTAATGAGTCACATTCACGCTGACACATCCACACTCTCCAGACAAAGACGACTGTACCTCTAAACCCATTTAGAAATGATAGATGACTGTCAGCTTTGTGGAAGCAGCACATGCAGCGGCTTGATAGCGCAGAATGAAAGCAATCTACAAGTGCAAGTCTGTTTCTTTTGGCAACGGAAGGAGTTGCTAATGGATTCATCATTTTCTGTTAAGCATGAATGTCAAACAAAAAAACATTTAGGGCTCTATTCAGCTGAATTTCCGGCTCGACGCTTGCCAGCTATGGGAGCCCTGTGACTTGGAACCTGCGCAGCTCAAGCCCGATTCCTGTTTCCAGAGTTCCGTGGGGCCAGTGCCACGGAACTTGGATTTCTGCCGAGGGCTCCTCCTCCTCTCTTCGCCTCCCCTCGCCCCTTTTCTCTCCAATCGCATGGAGCCGCCAGGGAATGCCATCTATGGAGCAGGCCCGGCTGCCAACTCTTGCACCAGCTGACTTCGCCTGAGAATCCCATAGGAAGTCCACTGACACCACTCAAGAAGCGATGGCAGGGTGAGGACTTCTTGTATCCAGAGATTCTGGGGCCTTTATGCCTTGGAATTCGGTGGGTCAAGTGGGCACCACACACTTCCTATTTAGGGGTCATAAATATGCAACATGTCCCAGGCCCTTTCTACAAACGAAAAATAAACACAAAAATAATAACAGTTGAAGTGCCTGGGCTCCAGAAATGTGACGTTCGTCTCTGAATGGACCTTGAGAGCAACTGGGGAGAAATTCTGGCCTTAGAACACAACCCTTTTGAGATCCTTAACCGCAGAAGAGCTCCCTCCCTCTGGGAGAAGGGCTTCTTCAGCTGAGCACACAGGGGACAGCTGTGGGAGTGTGCGGAGCCCACACCCATCAGGGGCGCCCACCCTGGCAGGAGAGAGGTGACAGACCCCGGGTCCTCACGCCAGGCCGGTGCCAGCCCTGCCAGCAGCTGTGTGATCTTGGTTAAGTCTCTCCACCCCTCAGTGCCTCAGTCTTATTGCTTGGTTGTTTTCGAGGATTCAATGAGATCGCATGAAATCGGGAGGGTAAACTATAAATCACTACACAAGTGCATATTGTTATTAACTGAACTGTTCTAAATAATAAAATAATGATAAATACTAGGAGCTAATGTAGGATGGAAAGAGAGTTCAGAACGGAGAAGCGAAGAGACGGATTCCTGGCAACTCCATTTTTTGTTCTTCAGTGTACCCTTTACACGGAAAGGGAAATGTTTATCCCAATAAGTAACACTTTGACTGTACGGTGCCATGGATTTGTACATTGCTCAGTCTTTGGAAGAGATCTAGAGGGCTCTCACGTCTCCAAATATCAACCCTGATGTCAATCATTTCACCGCTCTAGCTTTGCAATTCTGCATTTCCCAGCAAATAGGACTCCCCTCACCCAGTTAAAATGCAAACATATGAAAGAAGAGGAATTCATGCTTAACTTAGCAGTTAGCATTTAGCGGTGTATAGCTGGATTAAGATACAAGGCTGATGGCAGTGGGCTAGGGAGGAAGTAAGATACCAGGAGAAAGGAAAGGAAAGGAAGCTCTAAAATCAACCTCACTTTTTTTTGCAGGCATGCCTTGTGCCTCTCTTGTCTTTAATATTCAATGGTATTGCAAGGATAATTGAAATAAATTGTGAAATGTTGCCAGTGGCTTTATAAATTACAGGACGGTAAGTGACTTAATGTGACATTGATATTGATGATCACTTCAGCCTGAGGGATAAAGGCAGAACTTGTATAGGAACGAATTGATGGTGTTACCTGAAGATATTTTAATCTAAAATTTTAAATATTACCTCCTTCAGGAAGCCCTCCCTGATCCTCTGGGTAGAATCAATCACAGTATATACTTCAAAATATTTACTTCTCAGGCCATTTGTTTGTATACATTTATTAACTTTTAAGTTCAGGGGTGTATGTATGGGGTTGTTACATAGGTACACTGTGTCATGGCGGTTTGTTGTACAGATTGTCTCATCACCCAGGTATTAAGCCTCATACCCATCAGTTATTTTTTCTGATTCTCTCCCTCCTTCCACTATCCACCTACTGGGGGCCCCCAGTGTGTGTGGTTCCCCTCTATGTGTTTATGTGTTCTTATCATTTAGCTCCCACTTATAAGGGACAACATGTGGTATTTGGTTTTCTGTTCCTGTGTTAGTTTGCTACAGATAATGGCCTCCAGGTTCACTCATGTTTCTGTGAAAGACATGATCTTGTTCTTTTTTATGGCTGTATAGTATTCTGTGGTGTATATGTACCACATTTTCTTTATCCAATCTATCATCGATGGGCATTTAAGTTGAGTCCATGACTTTGCTATTGTGAATAGTGCTGCAACAAATATATGTGTGCTTATAATACATACATGTTAACTGTGAGTTTGACTCTTTTAATTCTATATTCAATACCTTTTTAACTCTATATTCATGTAGTAGCTAGCACATTGCAGGAACTCAGAAGATATTTGTTGAATTTAATAGGTACAACGTCTAAAGGACAAAGTAGATTAGGCAATCATTTTCCTAGTGTATCCAGGACCTGGTCTACCTAGGAATCAAAGCAAAAGATGCTTTTCAGCAGAATACTAAACTCTATAAAGGATTAGTTACCCTATGATTTTTTAAAATGCTGCCACTTAGATGATACCTTAATAGAATTAAATGGTATTTTGCTGAAGCACTTAGCTAAATGTTATATGCTCATACCTCTTAGAAATATAACCAAACCCACCTAGGAATTATCTATACATACATGACAGTGTATCGGTAAAGCTATAAGCCAAATGTCACTTTAACTTGCAAAAATGATCAGATTCCTATTCCACAGGGCTGGTTTCAATGAGGAATTTTCAGAATGATGAAACCAGATTTAGCTGGTAGCAATTATTGGTACATTTCGGATGAGCTCAGCATGAAGAATAAGACTGAAGAAAGATTAAGTCTCAAATACTAAAGGAGAGAAAAAAAATGAAAAGAGAGACCGAAAGGGCTTGAAAAGCAGGAAAGGACTGGTTATCTGCAGGACGCTGGTATTCTTATGTGAGATGGTGTGACCCAGTCTGGGTTGGAATGCTATCTCTATGTGATCTGCAGAATTTCTCTCTTGACTGAAGCAACTGCAGAAGAGTGAATTAAAGTCTTAAGGAGAAAAATCAATAAAGGAAAAAAAAAGATAAAAGCAATATGGCTGGAGAGGATTTCAAAAACCATATAAAAGTCTCTTAAATGGGCATGGAGAACTAACCAGTATTTATAAGGGTTTAACAGGAACACCAATAAGAATAGATTTGTTGGTCTCCTTAGAGAACAAAAAGGCTTCTGGGTGGTTTATGGCATTTAGCGGGTCTTTGTTTCACTCTAGGGTGTGACATACAGAAATGCAGATTGCATAAAGCACTGCCTATAATGACAGAAATTGTTGGAGAGGTACTAGGAGAGAGTTGGGATTAGAGTAACCCTCACGGCTTGCTCAGTGCTGTGGAGGAAGTACAGCGCTCCCAGCACCCTTCCTCTGACTAGCTCTTCTGTATTCCCAAACTGGGAATTTCTCTGAACTATATGCTGGAAACAGACAACATGCTCTTTTAATCCCAATAATGACACTTTCTCTACTATATCTTTTAAAGATCTGTAAAATGGTTTTTTTGTTGTTGTTGTTAACTATAAAAAGTGTAATTCATTCCAAACCTTCTATCAGCCAACCATCTTCTAATTTGGTGGAAAGGTAAAGGAAGCAAGAGGGAAAGAGTTGGGGAAATAGAAGTGATAGAAATCTTTGGAGAAAAGGGTAGAGTGTATTCCTGTGAGTTAAGGAAAGGCAGGTCAAATAAAATCTAGTGCTTGGGGAGCTAGACTTCAAAATGACCAAGAAGACGTAAACATGACCCCTCCTCCTCCCCCCTGCCCCGGTCTGAATGTGTGCATGGAGAGCATCTGATACTGCATCCATCTGGTCGTTTGCTGGTCCATTTATTCATTTCAATACATTCTTTCTTTAGTTCCCATTATATTGTAGGTACTCTTCCTATCGAGAAGCTTTCAACAGTGAAATTCTGGCATTGCAACCATAAATATTCTTAATTAGGAAGAAAAAAAGTGTGTTTTTTGATAAAAGCCTAAAGTGAAACTTTACAGAATCTGGACTGGAAAACATGTACACATACAGTGGGAAAAGCACCTGTTCAAGGAACTATGAATAAGTGACTAAGGAGCTAAAGCCTAGATGTGAAAGGAAGAACATAGAGAAGGAAACCCAGGGTGATGGGTTACATAGAAATTTTCGCTTGGCTCCATCTGATTCCACTGGAAGTGCTTTTGGTCCTAATGCCAGGGTTGCTTAAGTGATGAGCCCCTGTATCTAAATATGCCCTATAGGAATGGTGAGATAAAACATTTTTGCCTTTTTGTTCTGTCCTATGCTTCCAGACCCTCCCCCACCCTCCCCCCCACACATTCTAACCCTCACCGGTAGGCTGCTCTTAGTCCAAACGTTCTGTGACTCTGAAATAGGCCATTCTTATAGCCAGTCCAGGTCCATCTGTGCCTTGATGATGATTTCTTGACCTCTGCCTTGTGCTCTGTGTGAAATCCCAGTGCTGACGACCTCTTCCACAGTTTTCACACAATGAGAGTCAGCATTGCTTTGGCCAAGTCAGACCAAGTATAATAATCTATTCTTTCCTCATTGACCACTAAGAGCCGAGTCCTTCATGTACACATACTGCCTCTAATTTTTCCAGTCACCAACAAGGCTATCATTCTCCCTTTACGAAGGAGAAAACAGGGCTTAGTGGAGCTAAGGAACTTTACCCAAAACCACGTAGCCAAAATGAATAGAATGCAAACCAAGCCTTCTACATTGTACCGTCTTCTTCATGCTACTTCCCCCAGTTTCTTCACCTGAGCCATACTGGTGGTGATGGACTTCCAGATGTCACTCCGAGGCTCTCTGGACTGATAGAGCCTTCACCTTACCCCTGTGGACTCCATGCCCCAACTTGCAAAGACCATCATCTTTCAGGTGCTGTCAACGCTTTGAGTACAATATGCTTCCTATGGCTTGGGTGCCTGTGAAGACCTGCCTTCAGTACCTGCCTCTTCAATGAGTAGGTCTAAATCTCTTCCTGGTCTTCCAGTTTGCCTCATTCCACATGGACAGCACAGATATGCCCAGCTAGATTTGGAGATATGACCCTCTTTTCTTGAGATCCCCTTAGAAACTAAGATTTTCTTTTTGAGTCATTTGAAAAGAATCGTGGTTTACTTTAAATGGCCAAGAGTTTGGGTTCCAAGTCAAGGATGTACTTTGTTTCTGATACTGTCATGAACCTAACTCTGAGCCTTCATTTACTCATCTGAAAAACTGAGCTAATAACAAGCCTCTCAGGGGTTCTGTAAGGACTAAATGAGTTATTTATGCAAATCTCTTCAGAGTGATTAGCATGAAGGTCCTCGATGGATGGCGGCTCCTATTATGATTATTATCCACATAGTCATTATTATAATCATCACTTCCTGGCAAGGAGAGTCCTAGGGGTGGATTGATGAGAAATCCTTATGATGTACAAGCACTTCGCTTTACCCAGAGAAGGAGGTGGTACAATTTACTGGAAAGGATTCTCAACAAAGCTGACTGCTCAGTCACTATTTAGGGATGATACCGTTTTTTTTCTCTCCAATCTTGTTTTTTAGTGAGAGCTGTCAGTGATGTTTTTAAGCGGAAGTCCTGTAAATTCTAGGGGAAGGTTTTGTAAATACACAAATTTGGGCCCCGTCCATGAAGACGGATTAGGTCAGTCGAGGTGGAGCTTCCGGACTTTTTTTTTTTTTTTTTTTTTTTTTTTTTGAGACAGAGTTTTGCCCTTGTTTCCCAGGCTGGAGTGCAATGGCGTGATCTCGGCTCACTGCAACCTCCGCCTCCTGCGTTCAAGCAATTCTCCTGCCTCAGCCTCCTGAGTAGCTGGGACTACAGGCATGCGGCACCAGGCCCAGCTAATTTTTGTATTTTTAGTAGAGACGGGGTTTCACCTTGTTGACCACGATGGTCTTGATCTCTTGACCTCATAATCTACCCACCTTGGCCTCCCAAAGTGCTGGGATTACAGGCGTGAGCCACCGCACCGGGCAGGACTTGTTATACTGAGAAGCGGTGCAAGCAGTTCCCATGAGTACTGCCTGGTGGTGGTGCTCCTGGATCTCCACATCCTTCCAGATTTGACATTCTGCCGTTTCCTAGTAACAACTGAGGGAGAAAATAATATGGGAAATACAGTGTGATTTGCCCAGTTCTGGAGGATACGTTTGTGTCAGTTTGCTAGGGCTGTGGTAACAGAGTACCACAGACTGAGCATTCAACAACAGGAATTCATTTCTCACGATTCTGAAAGCTGGAAGCCCAGGGTCAGCAGGTTTGGTTTCCCCTGTGGCCTCTCCCCTCGGCTTGCAGGTGGCTGCCCTCTCACAGCGTCCTGACGTGGTCTTTTCTCAGTTTGCTGTGGATCCCTGGTGTCTGTCTCTAAGGACAACAGTCAGATTGGATTAGGACCCACACTACCGGCCTCATGTTAATGCCATCACCTCTTTAAAAGTCCTACCTCCAAATGCAGTCACATTCTTAGGTACCGGGGATTAGGTCTTCAATATTTGAATCTGAAGCAAGGAGGCATAATTCAGCCCATAAAACATTCAAAGCGGCCGGGCGCGGTGGCTCAAGCCTGTAATCCCAGCACTTTGGGAGGCCGAGGTGGGTGGATCATGAGGTCAAGAGATCGAGACCATCCTGGTCAACAGGGTGAAACCCCGTCTCTACTAAAAATACAAAAAATTAGCCGGGCATGGTGGTGCACGCCTGTAGTCCCAGCTACTCGGGAGGCTGAGGCAGGAGAATTGCTTGAACCCAGGAGGCGGAGGTTGCGGTGAGCCGAGATCGCGCCATTGCACTCCAGCCTGGGTAACAAGAGTGAAACTCCGTCTCAAAAACAAAACAAAAAAAAATTCAAAGCCTTTAAAAATGTACACAGTCACTTTTAGGGATTTATTCCAGGGAAAGAAAGAGAGAGAAAGAGAAGGCTACCCGAAGTTTTCCTCACAGCAGGAGTCCTGCCCATACCTAGAAGGCCGTTAGCCACTGTCTGGGTGAGCCTGAGGAAGCAGGGCCTCAGGGACCACATTTTTGTCTGCCCCCTGACTACGCCAAGCATTGGTGTCTGGCGTCTGCAGAAAGTGGGCCCGCAGGCAGAAGCTGAAGAAACTATTTTCATGAGGAGCCTTGTGGGACAAGCAAAAATGTGTGGTCTGAATCCCTCTAGAACAAAATGACACAACAGATAAGAGGAGATAGACTTCTGCCAAATGTGGAACAGAATGTGGACCACTTACAGCTTGCTGGGGACACCAGTGGTTTCCAGAGGATACCAACGTCCCAGAGGATACTGACGAGAAGAGTCCTTACCCCAGCCCAGAGCCAACCTGTTAGTGACTCATGGGGAGCACCCAGCCCTAGGGACTCTCAGGGATGTTAGAGGCTGAGATTCTACATGAATGGTGGTGAGGACAAGGGACGTCCTGTGAAGTAGATGTCTTCTTACAGCACAGGCTGACGAGACCCCAGGAAATCCAAGTATTGCCTACTATAGAAAAAAAGGGAAAAATACCACAAATGTCCGACAATTGGGGGTAAGTGAAGTACATGATTCTAGGTTCGTGTAAATATAATACTATGCAGTTGTTAGAAATCATATTGTGGAAGAATATATACTCAAGAAATATTCACGATATGGTACTAAATAAAAAATACAAGAATAGTACAGAATAATAGCTTTCTGGTTTATAAAAATTATCAGTTATCTATTAAAAATGCCAGGTGCATGCATACCAAGTTGTGGTTATCTTTGGATGGGAGATAGAAGCTATTTTTTTCTTAGCAATTTTCTGTGCTTTTTCAAGTTTTCTGCATTGTGCGTATAGGTTATTTATAAAATTTGAATTTTAAAAGAGTTAATAAAAGGAAAACCAGCTCTGCTAAAATGGTATCCAGACTGATACCTGTCATTAGATTGTCTATGTGATTTGAGAAGGAACTCTTTCTTTTTCTGTTAAAAAATTATGTCTTTTCTACTTTTTTCATTAAAATATCATCTTGAATAAAATGACAAAGATAGCAGTTGGAAATTTAAAGTGTATTTACTTGAAAAAAGAGAAAGTTGGTATCTGTATGCCAACGTCATTGTTTAAACATTTTCCTATATTCATCTGAGACCAAAAGTCTGGGAATAACTGCAATAGATATTTCATAATTTAATACACACGTACATTTAAATATATGTATATATATAATATATATATATTTTTAAATATATTATATATATAATTGCATTTTAGGTTCTGTGGTACATGTAAAGAACATGCAGGATTGTTGCATAGGTGCATACATGGCAATGTGATGTGCTGCCTCCATCCCCATCACCTATGTCTGGCATTTCTCCCCATGTTATCCCTCCCCAACCTCCCTAACCCTCACTGCCCCTCCCCTAGTCCCCCCCCGACAGGCCTCAGTGTGTGATGCTCCCCTCCCTGTGTCCATGTGTTCTCATTGTTCAACACCCGCCTATGAGTGAGAACATGTGGTGCTTGATTCTCTGTTCCTGTGTCAGTTTGCTGAGAATGGTGGTTTCCAGGTTCATGCATGTCCCTACAAAGGACTTGAACTCATTGTTTTTTATGGCTGCATAGCATTCCATGGTGTATATGTGCCACATTTTCCCTGTCCAGTCTATCATCAATGAGCATTTGGGTTGGTTCCAAGTCTTTGCTATTGTAAACAGTGCTGCAATGAACATTCGCACACACATACATCTTAAACATCTATGCCAAGAGTTTTTCCTTATGCTTTTGACACACCAGCCTATTATCTGTGTTTCAACCAGAGTACACTGTCATTCCTGTTCCACACTTGCCAGGAGACCATCAGTGCATTTGGATGGTATGCCCACCTTCCTCTCTGATCTTCCATGCTGAATCATCAATGATTTCAAGACATTCTCCAGGCATATTTATACATATCCATATGAATAGATATGTATACCTGCATATGTGTACAATACAATATGCATATTGCTTTCTTTTTAACTTAACTAATTCTGTGCTTGACACATTTCATGTGTGATGTCCAACGTTCTACAGACCCTTTCCTGATACGCAAAGCAGACAGGAGCCACCTTGCATCAATGTGTAATTTAATTCTTTTGTTTGTGAAGCAATCATCTTGTCCTTTTCTTTATGAAGTTTGACCTAGGTCTTATTGTTTTCTCTTCTCTAAAAAGTCCACTTTAAATCTTTTAAGTCTTCTTTAATGTGTACTTTGTTTTTCTGTACTAGTGTTTAGTTTTTTTTAAAGAACCAGAACATAAAAAAGTGAGATGATACAAAAATGATTAATTCAAGCCGAATTCTTTGGAGGGAAGTAACTTATTCTTTTAGAATATATTATGAAAGATAAATCCTAAGTAGGATTAATTGAAATGTTGGTCAGAGTGTCTATAATTATATCAGATGTTCTAGGAAGAATTTTAATTTAAAAACCACGGTAATTAATATTCTGTGTAGAAATCACATACCTATGTGTATGTCAAAATACATATCTTGAATACATATCATAACATTTAATTCAGTGCACTGACTGCTTAATCAAACACTCCTTTAAAGGTAACATATCCCACTGGCAGGCATGTCGCTGGAGTGGGGGAGGGCAGGGCTGTGGGAGGCCAGAAGGGCATGTGCATGGAGCTCAGAAAAGGCCCTGAAAGGGGTGTTCCGAGGCTGGTGAACACAGGCTCACCTACTTTATTAATTTTTCTAGGGATGGAGTGAAGTTCGCCTCCTAGAGACTCATCCAACAGCCTTTATTATTATTTATAGTAAATATATTTAAATAAGGAGAAGATGCATTGTAGTGCCAAAGGAGTTTATCTTGGCTCTGATAATGCTTTTATTGTGACCTGAGTGGAGAAGACGGGAAATCTTTATTGAAAAGAATTCAGCCCTTATTTTTTCTATTTTGTATTAATACAGTCAGTTTTTCCTGCAGAATTATGTAGACCCAGAGGTTTTTATTCCTTTTCAAATCCTTAGTGGTTACTCAATATGTTTTGAATGAAAGCTTGGATGAATGAAAAGGAATAATGATGTTTTGAACTTTTAAAATTTATTATGAAGAATTTCAAATCTAAACAAGTAGAGAGAATATTATAATGAACTCCCAGGTACTCATAACTCAGATTCAACAATCACCAATTTATGGCCAGTCTTGTTTCATCTCTACTTGTTTGGTACCCTAGCTGTATTCTTGCAAAGCAAATTCAGATGCTTACTATTTCATCTGTGAATATTTTAATCTAAAAATTAAGGACTCTTTCTTTAAACACCGAAATTAACAATATCCTTGATACCTGGTCAGTGAAAGAGTTCATGACTGGTTTGCACATAGTTTGCTTAAATCAGAATCCAAATAAGGCCCACACGCTGCAATTGAGTAACGTGTCTCTTAAGGCATATTTAATTTATCTGTTCTCCATCTTTTTCTTCTTACCATTTATTTGTTGAGGTTTGTCCTGTAGTTTTTCATATCTCTTTGGTATTGTTCAGGATGCTTTATTTTCCTTTTATTTTCCATGAATTAGTAGACTGATATAGATGCTTGATCAGACTCAGGCTTGACTTTTTTTAGTAAGAATATTTTACAGGTGACATTGTGTACATCCATCAGGAGGCATATAATGTCTGGTTGTCTCTCTTTTTGAGATGTTAACAGCCATTAATGATCATTGCCTGGATCCATTAATTCATTAAGAGCCTCAGAATGCACTATTCTGTTATTCTTTCTTCATTTACTAGCTTGAATACTTTACAGAAACATTCTTTATCAGCCGTTTATTTACCTTGTGGTATATTTTGCATAATTAAGGAAGAACAAATGCTTAATTCTTTTTCTGTATTAACCAGTTTTCAAAATAATGAATTAGATCGCTAACATTTTCCAAAAATAACGAATGAATTTTTTTGAAGTGTCATTTATCAGCTCATGAATTCAAACATATTTGGTAAGTTTTGATTCATTTTAGATACTGTATTATTGTATTGCTGCTCAAATTGTTCTATCATTAGCTAGTGGGGGCCTTTCAAGCTGGCTGTTGCATCCATTTGAAAAGTTCAAATAGTCCTAATAATATTTTTCTTATTCTTGTGTGACAAGATGTTGTGTATTTCTTGACCCACATATGGGATCAGTCAGTTTTCCAAGGAGCCCTGGATCTTTTTAAAGGGAAGTAGTATGTAAGATCACCATCTGGATGGTGGGGTGGCTGTTGCTTCTGGATTGATCATTGCTTCTAAGCTTTTCCTGTGGACAGAACTAAGGAATAAGAATTTTTTTTGTTGTTGCAAAGCACATCACAATTTCACACTATTTCCAGGTCAGATTTAGGACCATAGACTTTTTATTTAAACTCTTCTTATATCTGCATTCATTTGTTCCACACAAACATTCCTGATTCCGAGCAGCACTAATATTCTTATTTTCTTTACCTCTGTCATAAATCACGTGTGTATGTCAGAGTCTATTTCAGTACTCCCTCTTCTGCTTCACTGGTCCATTTGCCTAAGCTTATATTAGTGCCACCTGTCTTAATTAATACAGCATGGTGTTCAGTGGTGTAGAGTTTCCAAATGTATTCTTCAAAACCATTTTGTCTGTTCTTGGTTCTTCGCAATTTTTTTCTTTTGGTTTTCTTCTTTTTTTTTTTAGGAACAGAGTCTTGCTGTGTCACACAGGTAGAGGGTAGTTGTGCAGTCATAGCTCACTGCAACCACAAACCTCTGGACTCAGGCAGTCCTTCTGCCTTGGCCTCCCAAAGTTCTGGGATTACAGGCATGAGCCACCATGCCTGACCCTGTTGATTGCATTTCAAAAATTGATTTAAAAAAGTGTCAATTTCCATCATTCCCCCAAGAAATCTTTGCTGGGATTTTTATTGTGGTTGCATTGAATCTATCAATGGATTTGGGGAAGAACTGATATGTTTACAATACCTATTGTTCTAAGAACCCAGAAATAAAGCCACACACCTACAACCATCTGACCTTTGACAAAGTTGAAAAAAATAAGCAATAGGGAAAAGACTGCTTATCCAATACATGGTGCTGGGATAGCTGGGTAGCCATATGCAGAACTGGGTCCCTACCTTTCAACATATACCAAAATTAACTTAAGATGAATTAAAGGTTTAAACATAAGACCTTGAACTGCCAGACTTCTAGAAGAGAACTTAGGAAACACCATTCTGGGCATGAGCTTTGGGAAAGACTATATGACTAAATCCTCAAAAGTAATTGCAACAAAACCCAAATTGACAATCGGGACCAAATTAAACTAAAGAGCTTCTGCACAGCAAAAGAAACTACCAGCAGAGTAAACAGGCAAACTACAGAATGGGAGAAAATATTTGCAAACTATGCATCTGACAAAGGTTTAATGCCCAGAATTTATAAGGAACCCAAACAGTTCGGCAAGCAAAAAACACATGACCCCATTAAAAAAATGGGCAAAAGACATGAACAGATACTTTTTAGATAAGACATGCAAGTAGCCCACAAGCATATGAAAAAATGCTCCACATCACTAATCATCAGATAAATTTAATTCTAAACCACAGTGAGATACCATCTCATACCAATCAGCATGGCTATTATTAAAAAGTTAAAAAGCAGCAGATGCTGGCAGGGTTATGGAGAAAAGGGAACACTGATGCACTGTTAGTGGTAATGTAAATTAGCTCGGCCCCTGTGGAAAGCAGTTTGGATATTTCTGAAAGAATTTAAAACGGAACCACCTTTCAATGCAGCAATCCCATTATTGGGTAGGTATTCAAAAGAAAATAAATTGTTTACCAAAAAGACAGGCATTTGCATGTTCATCACAGTACAACTCACAGCAGCAAAGATACGGAGTCAAACTAGGTGCCTATCAGTCATGGATTAGACAAAGAAAATGTGGTACATGTGCACCATGAAATACTACACAGCCATAAAAAATAAAATCAGTTCCTTTGCGCAACATAAATGCAGCTGGAGGCCATTATCCAAGTGAATTAATGCAGGAACAGAAAGCCAAATACTGCATGTTCTTACTTATAAATAGAATCTAACATTGGGTACTTCTTGTTATAAAACACTGTGACCCAAACTGGAGACTACCAGAGTGGGGAGGAAAGCAGGGGAGTAAGGACTGAGAAACTACTTATTGGGTGCTATACTCAGTACCTGAGAGAAGGCATCCATCATACCCTAAGCGTCAGCATCATACAACATACCGAGGTAACAAGCCTCCATCTGTACTACTTAAATCTAAAATGGAAGTTGAAATTATTTTTTAAAAAGTAAAAAAAGTTCTTTGAAGTTTTATGCATATTAGATTTTATTAGATTTATTCCAATTAAAGTTTTTGTAAATGCTATTTTAAAATTTAGCTTTCTAATAGTTCTATTTAATTTTTGTAAATTGGGTATTGAGATCTTCCTAAATGTACTTATTAAATATAATAATTTATCTCTAAATTATTTTATTTTTTTAATGCACAATCATTCACTTGCAAAAAAGGACAATGCTCTACTGCTCTGTCTAGGACCTCCAGGATGATATTGAATAAAAGTTGAGATAACAAGCATCTTTGCTTTATTCTTGATCTTAGAGGAAAGTTTCTGTACTTCATTATTGTGTTCAGTTTACAGTGTATGGTCCAATGTATGATTCCCCAAACAGTATATAAGAGTTTTTATTGGAAACTCTGGATGACAGGAAACTCAGGAAAAACAGGATGGTTTTCGTTTTATGACACCTTATATCAGATTAAGGAGGTTTTCTACTACTCCTAGTTCTTTTTTTAATGAACAGATCATGAATTTTATTTAATTATTTTTCTGTAACTATGAAATGATAATATAGTTTTTCTTCTAATTTTTAATGTAATGAATTACATTGGTTGATTTACTTAAGTTGAGGTAAAATTTATATATATTAACATGCACAGATTTTCAGTGTATAGCTTAGTAAGTTTTCAGATCTAGGCAACCATCATTTAGACCAACATTCAGACTATTTCATACACCAGAAAGTTTATTTGTGCCCATTTGCAGTCAATATTCAAAGGTAACCGCAATTCTAATTTTTTTTTTTTTTTTTTTTTTTTTTGAGA
>NW_016107426.1:5198104-5200784 GCF_001604975.1 Cebus imitator | reverse complement strand
AGCCTCAGCCTCCTGAGTAGCTGGGATTACAGGTGCGTGACACACCTGGCTAACTTTATTGTATTTTTAGTAGAGATTGGGTTGCATCATGTTGACCATGCTGGTCTTGAACTCCTGACCTCAAGTGATGTGCCGACCTCAAATGATGTGCCCACCTCAGACTCCCAATGTGCAGGGATTACAGGCATGAGCCACTGCACATGGCCTTTATTCTAATCTTTATTGCCATGAATTTGTTTGCTTGCTAACTTTATATAAATAACATCATACAGCATATACATTTGGAGTCTGGTTTTTTTCTCCTCAATATAACATTCTTGACCCAAGTGTTATTTAATAACATGTGTTTTAATTTCTAGGTGAAAGGTCCTTTTTGGTTTTTGATTTTGTTGTTATTTTTTGCATTTTAGTCAAAGAATATTATGTATATTATTCTTTTTAGAATGCATGGACATTTTATTATTCATGTCTAGGGCTTTATATTTTATTTTAAAAATAATGAAACAGAGATGTATTATAATATGTGTTCTTTTTAGAAGAAGGCCCAGGTGTTTGAAGACTCTTGAATCATCACAGTATTCCTTTGGGGTAGGTGGATATCACAGGTAGACATGTTCTACTAAACTCTTTCAGTATCATAACTGTATTATATTGCTACATTAGAAATTCAGTATCCCGACATCAAACTATATTATAAGGCTACAGTAATCAACACAGCATGGTATTGGCACAAAAACAGACACAGAGAACAATGGAACAGAATAGAAAGCCCAGAAATAATGCCACACACCTACCACCGTCTGATCTTTGATAAAGCCAACAAAAACAATGAGGAAAGGAATTCCTATTCAATAAATGGTGTTGGGATAACTGGCTATCCATATGCAGAAGACTGGAACTGCATATACAAAAATTAACTTAAGATGAAGTAAAAACTTAAATGTAAAACATAAAACTATGTAAACCCTGGAAAATAACCTAGGAACTACAACTCTGGACATAGGACCTAGTAAGGATTACATGTGAAGACTCCAAAAGCAATTGCAGCAAAATCAAAAATTGGGCAATGGGATTTAATTAAACTAAATGGCCTCTGCACAGCAAAAGAAACTATCAACAGAGCAAACACGCAACCTGTAGAATAGGAGAAAATATTTGCAAACTATGCATCTGACAAAAGTCTAATATCCAGAATCTATGAGAAACTTAAATAAATTAACAAGTGAAAAGCAAACAGCCCCACTAGAACAATGTGCAAGAGATATGAACAGACACTTCTCAAAGGCAGACATACAACAAGCATATGAAAAAATGCCCCACATCACTAATCATCACAGAAATGGAAATCAAAACCACAATGAGGCACTATCTTATACTAGTCAGAATGGCTATTATTAGAAAGTCAAAAAATAACAAATGCTGGCAAGGTTGCAGAGACAAGGGAACACTTACACACTGCTGGTGGGAATGTAAATTAGTTCAGCCATTGTGGAAAGCAGTTTGGAGATTGCTTAAAGAATTTTAAACTACCATTTGACTCAGCAATCTCATTACTGGGTATATACCTAAAGGAATATGAATTGTTCTGCCATAAAGACACATGTACGTGTTTGTTCATTACAGCACGTTTCCCAATAGGAAAGACATGAACTCAATCTAGATGCCCATCAATGGAGAAAATACGGCAAATATACATCATACAACATGGAGCACCACATAGCCATTAAAAAGAACAAAATCATGTGCTTTGTAGCACGTGGATGGAGCTAGAGGCCATTATCCTAAGCAAACTAACACAGAAACAGAAAACCAAATACTGCGTGTTTTCACTTAAAAGTGGGAGCTAAACAACAAGAACATGGACACATAGAGGGGAACAGCACACACTGGGGCGTACTTGGGGGTAAAGGATGGGAGGAGAGAGTGGATCAAAAAAATACCTGCTGGGTACTATGTGTATTACCTGGGTGATGAAATAATCTGAGTACCAAACCCCTGTGGCACACAGTTTACCTCTACAACAAACCTGCACGTGTATCCCTGAACCTAAAATAAAAGTTATAAAAATAACCCAGTATAAATATTAATATTTTAGTTTTTAGAACTTAACTGAAGTTCTGCTTCTTGAGATACTGTTCTATAATGGAGAGCCCCAGGTCTTTCAGGGTCCAGCTTGGCCCTTTATTGGCTCTGATGCTTAGTTGCTTAGAATTACTCAGTTTCCTTACCAATAAAATGCGAATAACAGTATCTATTAATATTGTTATTGTGATGACTGAATGAGATAACTGATACAAGCATCTGGTAAGTGGAGTAGTTAATAAATAACTAGCAGCTGTGTCTACGATTGTTATTAGCTTTAAATGAACTTTGTTCACATGCTGTTCTCACCAACATATGAAGAAATGATTTCTAGCTCTAGACTCAGTAAGCTGCAATTGAGTCTGGATCAAGAGAGGCAAACAGTCACCAGTCAAGCCTTATTTCTCTGAATTGAGGTATTATCCTCCATTCAATCCAAATTCTCCAGAAAAAGCATCACAGTAAACTATAACAGTTCCTTAAATATTTGTGTGGCATATGGGATGATTCTTTCCAACATAAGCATACATCAAGGGCCAGTTTGGCAACCAGGGAACCCAGTTTGGTAACCAGGAAACTTAGGGAAAAGATTCTTATA
>NW_016107426.1:5184598-5198069 GCF_001604975.1 Cebus imitator | reverse complement strand
AAAAAAAAAAAAAAAAAAGATGACAAACTTTACATTTTTAAAAATTTTGTCCAGAAATGGGCCCTGCTAAGAATCACTAGTTGAAGCTAGCAATCCGTTTTCATTCACAAAGAACACTGCCAGGTGCCCCCAGCAGCCCCTGCCTCTGGATTTTTCTTCTGTAGCACTCCAAAATTACACCTTTCCTTCATCTCTGTGATACCTTTAGTTTGTCCTTTTGGCTTGTAGCCAGACTCTTGTGCTCACACAGTCTCATTCATGACTATCTTCCAATTTGAGAAGAATGAAGATTTGGGTGAAAGAGGGGGGTCAATGCAGTGGGAAGAAAGGAGATGTAGATGTGTCATGGGGAAACTCCTACCTGTGACATTCCTGCACTTTTCAAGGTTACGGGGATCAAGCTGCTTGCAGTCAGTTGTGAAGAGAAGGCTTTCTTCTCTCCTGTTGTGATTGCAGTGTGGAATGACTGGTTGTGATAATAACAGTGTGCTCCAGGGCTGATTGATGCGGTGACAGCACCAGGCTCTCCATGAGACCCACTGCCATGCTTTAGGACCTCACTGGGACTGTTGACAACCTCTTTTTCTACTTGACTCATATTGCAATCACCTGAGAAGCGTGTTGTCCAAAATTTCAAAGAGAGCCAAGCAGAATTAATGGGCCAGAGGCAGCAATGATTGAGCATTATTTGTTGACAGGCAAAAATGTCAGATGAAAAAAAAAGTCAACCAAAGGAGTTATAAGGTGTGACTGCTGTGAAACATGGTTATATTCAAGACCTAATGGGTTCAGCTGATTTTTCCAAAATTTCAGAGAAAGCCAAGCAGAATTAATAGGCCAGAGGCACCAGTGAGTGAACATTATTTGTTGAAAGGCAAAAATGTTAGATGAAAAAAAAAAGTCAGCCAAAGGAGTGATAAGGTGTGAGTGTTGTGAAACATGGCTATATTCAAGACCTAATGGGTTCAGCTGGTTTTGTATGGCTTATTTATGTTGCTGTTTATCATCTTAAAGCAAAATTATCATTAGGTAAATCTGCAAGTAGATAGTTCATCCACTGGTTAGTGCTTGGTCATGATATGCCTATCTTTTCTAGGTTTAAAACTCTTTTAAAAAAATCCTAATTAAATTGACTTCAAAATATATGTGCTGTGTGTGCATGTGTACTTGTTTGTGTCCAGCAGCTTTTTCCTCAACTTCTATTTTCGGTTCAAGAGGTATATGTGCAGGTTTGTTTCATGGGTGAGTTAACTGCATGTCATGGAAGTTTGGTGTACAGCTTATTTCATCACTCAGGTAATGAGCATAGTACCCAATATGTGGATGGGGTAGCTTTTCCATTTTCACCCTTCTCCCACCTCCATCCTCAAGTACGTCCTGGTGTGTCTATTGTTCCTTTTTTTTTTTTTTTTTTTTTTTTTTTTTTTTTTTTTTTTTTTTTTTTTTTTTTTTTTTTTTCTAATGAATGAGAACATGTAGTATTTGTTGTCTTTGTTCCTGTGTTAATTCGCTTAGGACAATGGCCTTCAGCTGCATTCATGTTGCTACAAAAGACATGATTTTGTTCTTTTTTATGGCTGTGTAGTATTCCATTGTGTATGGTGTATGTGTACCATATTTTCACCACTGATGGGCATCTAGATTGAGTTAACATATTTGCTATTGCGAAAAGTGCTGCAATTGTGTCTTTATGGAAGAACAATTTGTATTCCTTTAGATACATACTCAGTAATGAGACAGCTGAGTTGAATGGTAGTTTTAAATTCTTTGAGGAATATTCAAACTTCTTTCCACAATGGCTGAACTAATTTACATTCCCACCAGCAGTGTATAAATGTTCCCTTTCCTCCACTTCCTTGCCAGCATCTGGTATTTTTTAGTTTTTAGTAATAACCATTTTGACTGGTATGAGAGGGTATCTCACTATGGTTTTGATTTGTATTTCTCTGACGATTAGTGATGTGGAGTATTTTTTCATAGGCTTATTGGCCACTTGTATGTCTTCTCTTGAGAAGTGTCTGTTCACGTCCACTGCACATTTTTTAGTGGAATTATTTGTTTTTTGCTTGTTAATTTGTTTAAGTTTCCTATAGATTCTAAATATTAACTTTTAGCAGATGGATAGTTTGCAAATCTTTTCTCCCATTCTGTAGTGAAAACATATTTGCAAACTACGCATCTGACAAACTATGCATCTGTCTATTTCCTCTGTTGACAGTTTTTTTTTTTTTTGCTGTGCAGAAGCTCTTTAGTTTAATTAGGTCCCATGTGTTAATTTTCGGTTTTGTTGCAATTGCTTTTGGAGTCTTTGTCATGAAATCTTTGCCAGGGCTCACATCCAAAGTGGTACTTCCTAGGTTATTTTCTAGGGTTTCTCTAGTTTTACATTTGAGTTTTAATCCATCTTGAGTTGATCTCTGTGTGTGATTAAAGGAAGGGATCCAGTTTCAATCTTCTGCATGTGGCTAGCTTGTTATCTCAACATCATTTATTGAATAGGGAATTCTTTCCCTATTGCGTGTTATTGTTGACTTTGTCGAAAATCCAATGGCTGTAGGAGTGTGGCTTTACTTCTTAGTTCTCTATTCTGTTCCATTGGCCTATGTGTCTGTTTTTGTACGAATACCAAATACTATTTTGGTTACTGCAGCCTTATAGTATAGTTTTAACTCAGGTAGTGTGATGCCTCTGGCTTTGTTCCTTTTGCTTAAGATTGCTTTGGCTATTTGGGATCTTTTTTGATTTCATATGAACTTTAGAATAGTTTTTTCGAATTCTGTAAAAATATCATTGGTAGTTTGATAGGAACAGCATTTGGATCTGTCAATTGCTTTGGGCAGTATGACCATTTTAACAGTATAGATTCTTCCTATCCTTGAGCATGAAATATTTTCCTATTTTGTTTGTATTGTCTCTGATTTATTTCAACAGTGTTTTGTAATTCTCATTGTAGAGGTCTTTCACCTCCCTGTTTTCTGTGTTCCTAGGTGTTTTATACTATTGTGGCTATTGTGAACAGTATTGCATTCTTGATTTGGTTTTTAGCTGGGATGTTATTGGTGTATGGAAATTCTACTGATTTTTGTACATTGATTTTATATCCTGAAACTTTACTGAAGTCATTTATCAGTTCCAGGAGCCTTTGGGCAGAGACTATGGGGTTTTCTAGGTATAGAATCATATTGTGTGCAATGAAAGATAGTTGGACTTTACAAAGAGAGATAGTTGGACTTCTTCTTTTCTTATTTAAATGCCTTTTATTTCTTTCTCTTGCCTGATTGCTCTGGCTAGGACTTTCTAGACAGAGTTATTTATACCAATTTTTATATACTTACAGATATAACTAGTTGACTTTTCAAAATTTGCTGAGTTTTAGAAATGATTTCATGTATTTTAGTTCTGATTTGTAACTTAATTTTCATTAAACACTGACATAATCAGTGCAGGAATCAACAACAGGGGTTGGAAGATGAAAGTGAGATAGTGCTGTCAACCTAAGATGAGAACAGCTGGATCTGAATTCTATTGAAGACCCAGAAATTATGCTTGTCAATCAGTGGTAGGAGTCGTCATCTCTTGAGGGAGAAACTTACACTAACTCCAGGGCACGCAAGAGTCATGTAAGCTAGAATGTCCATTTTAGGAATTCAATGAGAAATATGTCCAGATCACTCAGATTGGCATAAATTCTCTTCTTATAATCAAAGTATATGAGGACCCAAATCATAATTAGATGCCAGTTTTAGAACTTTTTAAGAAATTACCCTCAGGAATCAGAAATTGTCAAAAACCTAGGTGATTGAGGTATTCCCTTCTTATAGGCAGGTCTACATGGGAAATGGGATATTGTTTGATGCATAGAGTGTCAGAACAAGGAGTTTTATATTAACTGAATATTTAAATGAATCAGGCAGAAACAATGTGCGATACCTATCCAATACAAGCAGTCCCCTTTATCTCCAAACCAGAAACCGGATGCTCCCAAATCATATAGATAAGACTTGCTCTTCCAATGACAGAGCTTGAGTAGACACTACCAGTGCCTGTCTCTGGGGTCTCTCTCTCTCTCTTTCTCTTTTTTTTGGACAGAGTATCTCTCTGTTGCCCAGGCTGGAGTGCAGTGGTGCAATCTCAGTTCACTGCAACTTCTGCCTCTCAGGTTCAAGCGATTCTCCTGCCTCAGCCTCCTGAGTAGCTGGTATTACAGGCACACGCCACCATGTCCAGCTAATTTTTGTATTTTAGTAGAGACGGGTTTCACCATGTTGGCCAGGTGGTCTCGAACTCCTGACCTCGTGTTCTGCCCTCTTTGGCCTCCCAAAGTGCTGGGATTGCAGAGGTGAGCCACCGCGCACGGCCTCTGGGGTTTCTTTTTTATCCTATGGCTGAAACATGCCACCTCTTCCCACCCAACTCAATACACGAGCCTACCTGTAATTGTCATGGTAATTCTTCCATTTCTCAATATACACTTAGAAATGGAATTGCTGGGTCAAAGAGTGAGCCTAGTTCTGTAGGTAACATCAATTATTCCCCAAAAAGTGTTTGAATTTGCATTTTGTCAGCAGGGCATATGTTCCCTTTGATCCACATTCTAGTCAACCTTGGTATTTTTAATTTTGAGCAAAAAAAATTTGTAAAGTGATATATCATTTTTTAAACATATTTCCTTGATTATTAGTAAAATTGAGTATCTTTTCATTTGTTCCTAGAAGATAAGATGCTTCTTATTTGCATCTATTGAAATTACCACATGGCATTTTCTTTAGCCAGTTTACACAGTAAATTAGAATAATAGATTTTCCGGTGTTTAACTCACATTACATTCAACCTGCCATGAAATAGCATCTTTCTAAAGATTGTTAGACTTGGTTTGATAACATTTCATTTTGGGTTTTTACACTGAAGTTCAAAGGTGAACTCAGCTTGTAATTTAACTTTTTAAAATTGTCCTTGTCTGATCTGTTCTTGTCAAGGTCACACACATCTCAGCGCCTAGTTTTTCTCTATTCAGAAAGAGCCTGATAATATGTTCTTTAGAAGATTTTGAACTGCAGAATAATTTTTTCCCCATTGTTTTAGAACCATTCAGCTTTTCAATAACTGAGTCAGACTTATCACTTCTTTCTTTTCTAGAATGTGTTATTTTTGCTTACTTTTACAATTTTTAATTTTTAGTGTATTAAAATTTATGTGTAAATGTACAGATGGTTTGAGAATTTTGACAAAGGTACATACCTCATAATCATCATCCATAAAGATACAGAATATTGCATCCCAGCAGTTCTTCCATGTCACTTTCCAGAATCCTGCCCTCTACCTCAGAGAAGCATTTTCTGTTCTGATTTTTAAACCATAGATTAGTCTTGTTTGCTCTTGAATTTCATATAAATAAACTTATGCAGTATTTACTTCTTTCTTTTATGTAATATGTGGATTCTTTATCTCAAAAATTTTTTGATATTTCATATTGCTTCAAGTGTTAATACTTTGTTTCTTCTTATTTCTAAGTAGTATTCCATTGTATAAATATTCTACAATTTGTTTATCTATTTTCCTTTTAATGGACATTTCCATCATTTCTACTTTTGGCTATTACAAATACAGTGCTGTGAAAATTTTTGTACAAGTCTCTTTGTGAATATAAGTTTTCATTTTTCTTAAATAATTAGAGGTGGAATTCCTGAGTCCTAGAGCAGGTGAATGACAAAACTTGATAAGACATAGCCATACAATTTTCCAAAGTTGTTGTACTATTTTACGTTTTACCAGCAATGTATGCGAGTTCCTGTGTAATACTTTTTTGCCAATATATGGTATTTCAATTTTTTAAAATTTTAGCCATTCAAGTGTGCATGTAGTGATATCTGATTATGATTTTAATTTGCATGTCCCTAATGAGTAATAATTAAAGTATCTTTTCATGGGCATATTTGTCTTTCATATATATTCTTTTTGTGAAGTGTCTTTTAAAGCCTTTTGCCCATTTTAAAATTTGGTTGTCTTTTTTCTATTGATTTGCTGGTATTTATATCTTATACATACAAGTTCGTTGTTAGAAATGTAAATGGCAAATACAGTTTTCCAATTTGTGACTTGTCTTTTTATTTTCCTAATCATGTCTTTTGATGTATAGAGGTTTTAAATTTTGGTGATACCCAATGTATCAAATTTATTGAGTTGGCACTTTTTGTATCCTAAGAAACTTTTGCTTACCTCAAGGTTGTTGGGATATTCTCTTAGGTGTTCTTCTATCAGATTTGTAATAATAGCATTTACACTCAGATTTATGACCTATCTCAAATTATTATTATTTGCATGATGTGAGATAGAGAATCAAAGTTCATTTTTTCCCCTTGGATATCATGTTGTTCCAGAACTATTAGTGGAAAAGACTTTCCTTTTCTCATTAAATTATTTTGATATCTTTGATAAAAATTAATTGGCCACCTGTATGGAAGTCTATGTTTGAAGTTTTTATTCTGTTCAGTCCATATGTATGCCAATAACACATATCAATGTATTATGTTCTTATGCCAATAACATACTCCCTTACTCAGTTAGAATCATAATAAGGCCTCCAATTTTGTTGTTCTGATTTTAACATTGTCATAGATATTCTAGGTTATGTTATATTACCATTTATAATTTAGTGCTACTGAAATTATAATTACTATTGTCATCTAGTAATTTTGGGCCCTCTAATCCTCGAAATGGTATCTCTCCACTATTTAGGCCACTTTTCTTAGCAAAATTTTAATTTTTGGTATAAAGATCTCAATATTTTGCTATATTTATTCCAAAGTATATTAAAATATTTATGCTTTAGCAAATGGTATTTTAAAAATTTCATTTCTTATTGTTTTTGGAACATAAAAATAGAATTATTATAGTATATTGGCATGTTATCCTACAATCTTACTAAGGTTACTTCTTCCTTATAGTAGTTTCTTTTTTATTTGAATTTTTTACACATAAGATCATATTGTATACAAATAAAGGCAATTTTACTTCTTTCTTTACTTTTCCTTCCTTTAGCATTTTTTCCCTTATTATAATTCCAAAAACTCCACTGCAATGCTTTTATTTTAACTGGTGATTTTTAATTTAAGTGGCTTTTTAATTTAAGAGGTGAGAGTGGACATCTTTGCTTTGTTCCCCATCTTATGAAGTAGCCTTCAAAATTTTATCAAGTGTGATGTTAGCTGAGGTTATTTTTTCATAGATGTACTTTATTAGATGGAAGAATTTACCTTGTATTTCTAGTTTGCTGAAAGCCTGCATCATGAATGAGTATTGAATTTTATGAAGTATTTTTTTCTACATCTATTTGGAATGCTAATTTTTTTCTTTATTCTGTTAATATGGTAGATTATATTAGTAGATTTTAAATACTAAATCTACCTGTGTTCCTGGAATAAATTTCACTTTGGTTATAATGCATTATTACTTTTACATATTACTGGATTTGATTTGCTATTATTTTTTTCAGGATTTTTGCTTCTTTGTTTATGGAGGATATTTACCTGCAATTTTTTTTTGTGTGTGATGTCTTTGTCAGGTTTTGCAGTCATGATTATGCTGACTTCATAAAATGAGTAGAGACACATAGCTTTCTCTATGTTTCAAAATAATTTGCATGAAAGTAGTATTACTTTTTTCATGGGAATGAATCCTGCATCTGAAGTTTTCTTTGTGAGAATATATTTTAAATTATAAATTCAAATTTAAAAATAGATTAGAGACTATTCAGGTTTTCTTTTTCTTCTTGTGTCAGTTTTGGTAAATTGTATCTGTCCCAACAATGGTCCATTTTATCTAAATTGTTTAATTTATTGGCATAAAACTATTCTTAGCATTCCTTTGTTGTTCTTTTAAAATTTCTAGGACCTAAATTGATGTTCTCTTTTTACTTTTTCTTTTTCTTTAGTCTTGCTATAGGTTTATCAATTTTATTAATCTCCACAGAGTGTCAACTTTTCCTTTGTTGGTATTCCTTATTGTTTTGTTTTCTATTTTATTTATTTCTACATTAATTTTTATTATTTCCTTTCTTCTTTTCAAGTTTAATTTGTTTTTCTTTTCTAGTTTCCCAATTTGAAAACTGAAATCACAGATTTTAAAACTTTTTTATTTTCTAATATAAGCTATAAATTTCCTCTAAGCACTGCTTTAGCTGCATCTGATAAATTTTGATTTTTTTTTGTTTCATTATCATTCAGCTCAAAATACTTTCTACATTTCTTTGAATTTTTACTTTGCCCATGGTTATCTAGAAGCTCAAATTCCAGATATTTGGGAGATGAAGCCAAGTTTTCACAATTTTAACTTAAGAAAATACTAATTTTCATATATCTGGATTTCTATTTTTATCTTTTTAATTGAAATTTAATTTTTACCTCTATAATCTCTGCTTTATCACCTCTGTGCTCTGCTTATCTTCTCTAGATTCCCGTCTAGTAATATTTATTGTATTCCTATGTTATTCATGTGTATTATTATTCATTCCTTCTCTTCTGTGTCTTGATTGGCTTTGCTGGTGAATTGTTAATTTCATTATTTTTTCAAATAACTAACATTCAGTTCTGTCGATAGTTCAAAAAAATTTTTAAATATACATTATTTTTTAGTGGAAGTCTTAGGTTCACACCAAAGTTGAACAGAAAGTATAGAGAGTTTCCATATATTCCCTGTTCCTACATACATACAGCCTGCCTCACTACTAACATCTGGCACCAGCATGGACCTATCAAGGTGCCTTCAAGGAACCTGGAGGTAGCAGAAACAAAATGGCTCTTGGAAGTTAAACCTCAAAATTTCCATACGATAGTTCAAAAAACAGACACCTAGGCCAAAGCGATTTTACTAAATCGATTGGATGCTATCTCACCTTACCTGTTCCCTCCCCTATTCTGCTTCCTTACCATCCCAGCCAAGCTATCTTTCACACCACTCCACTAAGTTATTTTTTCCAAAGTCATAAATATCCCCCATGTTGCCTAATTCAACAGTCAAATCTTAACTTTTTATCATATTCTACTCCACAGAAACATTTTAATATAATTAACACTCCTACTATCTTGAGACATTTTCTTCTGGTTTTGGGGACAATGTGTGCTGTTGGGCTTTCTCCTATCTCATTGGCTGTCTTCCTCAGTCTTCTTTGCTTTACCTTCTTTATTATTTCTGCTTCTAAAATGAAGTTATTTCAGGGCTAAAGTCTTGGGACTTCTTCTCTTCTCTGTTTGCATTCACCATTCTGAGGGATGGAATCCAATCCATGGCTTTGAAAACCACCTATATCCTGATGACTTTCAAATTGTTACCTTTAGTCCCAAACTCTCCTTTACGGAATATAGATTATAGACTACCCAACTGCCTGCTCAGAATCTGCCTTTTGTTGTCTAATCAGCTTACTAAACTTACCATGTTCAAAACTAAAATTTTGGTTGGTTCTATTGAAATACTCATCTCTGTTCACCAGTCCCAACTTTGAGTTCATCCTTCAAAGTGCATTTTAAATAGTACTATTTCTTACCTCTGTTACTATTTTCTATTTTGCTCTGGAATACCATCATCTCTTACCTGACCTTGCAGTCTGTACTATCTTGCTTTCTTATTGCCACTCTGTCCCTCTTTAGTCAATTCTCTTTGTAACTTAAGTGGTCCTTTTAATAAGTATGATTGGGAAAAATCTACCCACATCTGTTCTATTGGCTGGTTTCTGTTTGCTGCCTTGTTCTCAACAGTTAGCTGACTTCTTTAACAATGTAGTTGTATTCTTTTGTTTTCCAGCAGAACTGTAGAAAGGTCCATTATCTCTCTTCTTCGGATCCAAGTGGGTGCTGAAGCTAGCAAAAATGGAACAGCCAATCCTCTTTAACTCTGTTTGCTGCATGTGTAAATTTTATTTTATTTTTTTGAGACAGGGTCTTGCTCTGTCACCCAGGCTGGAATGCAGTGGCATGAACATGCAGCCTCAACCTCCTGGTGTCAAAGAGTCTTGCCACCTCAGCCTCCAATGTACCTCATAGAAGAAGCGGTATTGAGATAATCTGCCTAATTCTGGCCAATGGATCATATAAAGTGTCACTTATAAGTTTTGTACTTATAAAACTTTAAAATAAAGTGGATCATATAAAGTGTTAATTACATGATCCAGAATTGGCCAGAATTAGGCAGATTACCTCAATCTCATCACAAGGGAGGGTGAGAAATCTGAGAACCACCTCAAATAACTGTAAGAATTCTATCTACCACGATTAAATGTATTTGAAAATTGTATATTTGATATGTTAGGATTTTTTTTCACAAAGAAACAGTAACAATTTTATTATTATTATTATTCAGTATCCACAATCACGCACCATCATGCCTGGCTAATCTTTTTAAAAATTTTTATTTTTGGTAGAGACAGAGTCTTACTTTGTTGCCTAGGCTGGTCTCAAACTCCTGGGCTCAGGTAATCTTCCCACCTTGGCCTTCCAGCGTGCTGGGGTTATGGGCATGAGCTACTGCAGCTGGCCTGTATGTATGCCTATTAAATTTTAATAGGCATTTTCTGGAGTTTGGTTTCAACTGCCATGTAGAAACGTAATAATAACAGGCAAGGGAATGCCTATTATTAAAGACACGTTTTTGCCAGGAGAGACCCCTACCCAGTGCTTACTCCTTGTTCTTTTAAGGCTGATCTGGAAGTAGACACTGGAGGCATAACTCCAGTCTTTCGTTCTTCAGCCAGAGAGGAATACTTTTGTTGACTTAGTGGCTGCAGTGAGACAAAGGGGACCATGACTCAGAATGAGACTCCCTGCAGGTAGAGAGATGTAGCTGAGGATGTTTTGTGTAAAACTTCCTCTCAGCCTCATATTCATGATACAACTATTCTATGTGCTTTGAACATGGAGCAAGAATACTCTCCTCTGCTTATTTTGGGGCATGGGTCCACAGATGGTGGGGAGGGGAGCAAACTGATCTCTGCTTTTTTTTTATTTGAGATGGATTTTTGCTCTTGTTCCCCAGGCTGGAGTGCAATGGCACCATCTTGGCTCATTGCAACCCCTGCCTCCTGGGCTCCAGCAATTCTTCTGCCTCAGCCTCCTGAGTAGCTGGGATCACGGGATCACAGGCATATACCACCATGCCCGATTAATTTTGTATCTTTCATAATGACAGGGTTTCTCCGTGTTGATCAGGCTGGTCTCAAACTCCTGACCTCAGGTGATCTGCCCACCTTGGCAGTGGATGAGACCTGATTGCACTTACAATCTGTGTGACTGTAGGCATATCACTTGCTTCTTTATTTGTAAAATGGGATTCATAATAGATTCTGCATTGTGAAAATGAGTGATACACTATATATAATTCATGACATACAAAAGGTACTCAGTAAGTTGTGGCTATCAATGCTTGAAAAGTTTTAGGAACCCTATGTCATAGTCAGTTCATACAGGCACATCCTAAATTGTCTTGTTGCTTTCAGGTATACTTCCAAAATGTTAGCAGAATGCTTGGGAAGTGGCTGTTGAGACTGCCATGGACTTGATAGGGAGTTGGGAAACATCACAGTGGGAGCAAACCTTCAAAACTAGAGCAATGCAGACTTCTCACTCCAGGTGGAACATATCTGTATTCCATTAGCATCCTGCATGCCAGAGATTTTCACTTTGTCTTTGAAGTCTCCTCGCTTCTCTGTGCATTAGTCTCTTCATCTGTAAAAGGAAGACATTCACCTCCAAATTCCCTTCCAGCTAAAACTTCGTATTCATTTCTTGGTGAGGTGAGAGATGGCATGATTCAGAGACTCTGGATTTAGGATCTATACATTTCAATTATAAAAAATGCTCCCTAGGAGTAAAGATACTTTCTATTATCTGTTCTAAGTGGTAGCAGAAGATTGCAAGTCTCAAGAACAGAGTAGTACTGTCTTAATCACAAACCTTTGTTGTGCAACAGAAAGTACAAATTACTTGCAAATTCGAGGAACTAATTGGATTGCGAGGAGCCTGTGGACTAAAATCACGTCCTGACGCTCGGAAAACAGACTGGCTTAAGAAGCACAGTTACAATCTGGGGTCCAAGATGGCCATTTAGGAACAGCTCAGGATTGCAGCTCCCAGTGAAAGCACAGAGGATGAGTGGATGCTGCATTTTTATTGCCCACAGACTAGGAAATTCCCAGGCGGAGAAGCTCCATGGGTCGCCAGTGCGGCTATGTCGGCCGGCGCTGCTGCTTTGCCCCGCGCGGCTGCTTTCCCGGTGCAGTGGTTCTCCGTACAAAATACAATGGTCCAGGTGCCCTTTTGGCTGGTGATTGGAGCCACGGGAAGTCGCCCATTCATCTGTTTAAAAAGGGGACTGAACAGGGAACCAGGACAGTAGATTCCAGGGCAAAAAAAGTGCAACGAATCTCAGTGCTGCTGTTTAAGCCAGTGCAGTGAGTCGCTGCAGGGGAAAACAAACAGATCCTGGCGCCTCTTCAACAGGTGCCTGGAACACCAACTTAAAAAAAAAAAAAGGCTCTGAGGCAGGGAGCCAGGCGACCAGGCTCGGCTGGTCCCACCCCGACAAAAGAACAGCAATTAGAAAATCTCTGGATTGAGAGTTTCACAGCAAGTGCAGCTGAACCTGGGATGGTCCAGCTCTGTGGGGGAGGGGCATCCACCATTACCGAGGCAGCCCACCACTACGGAGGTAGTCAGCCAATGCTGAGGCAGCCCGCCGTTGCCAAGACAACCCACCACAGCTGCATCGCTGAGGCAGCCAGCTGTTACCAAGGCAACCCGCCACTACAGAGAGACTGCGCCTTAACAGAAGTGGGCCACCATTGCCGAGGCAGTCCTAACTACACCCATATAAACAGGACTGCAGGGAAGTTCGCTCGGCAGCTGGATGGAGCCCACAGCAGCTCAGCAAAGCCTCTACAGGCAGACAGTGACTAGGCTGCCTCCTTGCTGGGCAGGGCAGCTCTGAAGGAAAAAAAAAGAAGGCAGCAGCATTATGGAAACGCATAAATAAAGCCCTAAATCCCTGGGACAGAGCACCTGGCAACAAAAAGCGGTTTATGAGTTCTGCTGCAGCAGACCTAAACGTACCTGCCCAGCAGCTCTGAATGAACAACAGAGCTCACAGCTCAGCATTTGAGCTCCTATAAAGAACAGACTGTCTCCTCAAACAGCTCCCTGACCCCCGTATATCCAAAGAGCCACCTCATAAAAGAGAGATCAGACTGACACTTGGTGGGTATCCTTCTGGGACAAAGATAGCAGAAGAAGAAAACTGGTAACAACCCTTACTGTTCTGCAGCTGCTGCAGGTGATCCCCAGGCAAGCAGGGCCTGGAGTGGACCTCAGCACACCTACAGCAGAGGGGCCAGACTGTCAGAAGGAAAACCAAGAAACAGAAATAATCTCATCATCAACAAACAGAACGTCCACTCAGAGACCCAATCTGAAAGCCAGCAACTACAAAG
>NW_016107426.1:5116538-5181248 GCF_001604975.1 Cebus imitator | reverse complement strand
AGAGATAGCAAGGGGAGAGATGCCAGATGTAGGTGATGGGGAGGAAGGCAGCAAATCACACTGCCACGTGTGTACCTATGCAACAATCTTGCGTGTTCTTCACATGTACCCCAAAACCTAAAATGCAATAAAATAAATAAATGGGGGGGGAAAAAAAGAAACACAGTTACATGACCACTTCCTACGGCTCATTCATTTCTGTTTTACAACATAACCTTGGAATACATACATTTATTCCTTGAAAATGTTTTTCACATTGCTGGGGTATAACCTGAATATCAAATGGAATAGGCATCCTCAGTCCACACAAGCTGAACAGTCTGACATCATTCATGCTTTGGTAAGCCTTGGGTTTTAAAACAAATAGAGAAATATTAGTTAGTAATCAGCTCTAAAAATGTCAAATGCGATACTTTATAAATATAACTTTTAATACTGTATTGTGTGAGCAGCAAGAACAACATCAATAATGCCCTCTGAGCGCCTTGAAGGTGGAGAGTGTCTTATGCACTTTTATTTCCCAGCACCTGCCTTATGCAAGGGAATATTTGAATATTGAACAGTTAATGCTTGTACCAGAGATATTTGAATTGACATGTTTCTCGGCTTAGTTGAGCACTTTCTCGAGTGTTTTACTAAGTTTTTTGATGTCAATATTTTCATGGTGATTCTCTCAGTTAGTCTTTAAAAAAAATAAATTCTATGACTTGTTTTGAAAACCAGGAGTAGTTTTTCAACTGGGATCTGATAGTAAGTTAAAAAACCATCCTCCCTTTAAGACCACTGATCTCTGTTAAGTTCCAGCTATTAAATATTCCCAGAAAGCCCGTGCCTTGGAACAAGACAGATTGCTGCTTTCAAGCGGTGTGAGTTGAACAAGTTACTTCACCATGCCAAGCCTCAGTTTTCTTGCCTGTAAAATGTCTTTGTTGTTGGTTGGTTGTGTTTTTTGTCTTAGTCCAGATTAGATATAATGTATACACAGCCTCTAGTGCAGTTTCTAGTACATAGAGGGGGAGGGGTGATATTATTATTGTCATTTTTCTGAAGCTATTTTCCCCCACTGGTAAGATACGACATTTTCTATTGGAAAATAAAAATCTGCTGCTTGTTACTTTATCAAATGTAGACAAGGTATCATGTCCCTTTTTGGCTTAGGTTAAGAAGTGGGATTTCAGAGTTATCCCACAAAATTAAAAATGTTTACCCTGCCTTCACCTCACCCAAGGGCAATTACCCCAGGTTCCTGAACATCCACTCAACCCGACCTATGAGGATAAATAAAAGTTGAGAACAGGGTCCCCATGCAGAGCTGAGTGATTCATGTGCAAACGCCCTCTCTGATTCATAACAAGGGAGCAAATCATCCTGTCATTCCCAGAAGCCTGTGGAGCCAGCCTCATTTGGCTGAGACTGTGGGGGCTCCCAGCTTCCAGGCAGAGAGCTTGGCTGCAGTCTGAATGCCTGGTGATGACCAAATTGGTGAGGAACAGAGCTGAGCAGCAGGGCTGATGACTCTCCGAGGTACTGTGGGTAATTAGAGATTCATTACAATCCCATAGTTTGTATCATGGCTCGGTGTCAACACGGGGTCACTGCACATGGCAAACTTACGAAGCTGTGTCTAGAAGGATGACGCCAGCCAGGAGAGGCTGGGAGCTGGGACGCAGATACACAGCCAGGGACTGGCGGCAGCCCGGATGTGGGGCAGTGGGCCCCGCCGGCCCCGGGGAAGGGGGCAAAACACAGGCAGCTGAACTAGCTTCCCCACCGCCATCCCTGCCATCTCCAATTAACCTTCCAGGCCAAAGGTTCCCAGAGATTGGCATGTCATGGGCCAGTCCAATTTCAAAAAATAATTGGGGCCTGACATAGGGTAGCCAACTTCTTATTTTGTAGAGTAAGGGCATTGAAAACAAACAAAACAGTTGCCATCCACTATCACCATCATTTCAGAAGAGAAAGGGGATTTTTACACTAAATAAGGTAGGAAGGACATAATCTCAGGGTAAATGACAGTCATGTAAATTTAATTAATTTAGCTCACCAAGTTGTGCTTATTTTTCTCATTACCATGAAGACTTATGAAAACTCTCTTGCAGACTGGCTTTAGGATTTCCCTCCATATTTTCCACAATGGCAAGACTCAGGGCACAGTTCTGTGGAGAATGTTCATGAGGAAGAAAAGTACACTGCATATCTTATAAACTTTATGAAGATTGTTTTATGAAGAACTGTATGAAGAAAAATAGCTTCTATCTCTTCTTTATGTACTCTTCTCATTCCCTAGCTGAAAAGAAAAGAGAGAAAGAGAAAAACCGGAAGGAAAGGAAAAGCTTATCTATCAAATCTTTTGATTAGGATGACATTGAAAGCTTTCTATTAAAATGTTCTGATGAATTTAAATGGGATTTTTGATTTAATGCTTCCTGCAGGTGACATAGCCATGACACCGTACCTGCAAAATTCTTTTATTTGCAAAGGACTTCCACATTTATGACCTTCTTTGATTCACCAAACCCAGTAGATAGTGTTACACCATATTACCCATTGTATGGATGAGGAAACCGAGGGTATGACTTGCCCAAATTCAAACATTCAGTAAATTGTGGAGCTAGGATTCAAAATCATGTTTCCTGGCTCCATATTCTGTACACTTTCATTGCAACATGAATTAAGGGAGAAGAGAGGGACTTTGATGTAACTTTGCCATAGTCAATCTATTTTATTCTCTGGAACAAGATCTTCACATTTTGGGAAAATCTTGTGAAGAATCAAAAGTTAAACCTGGATGGTCCTGACACCAAAAGCCCTGTTCTCAGTCCTGAGGCACTGTCATTATGGAGATGAGTCATCTCCACTCTGATACATTTAAAGCCGTATTTCATTAGTCCAAGTAGACCACCCTGCAGGGTGGGGTTACACAAAAGAGGAAAACAGAAGCGTTCAGTTAATGAAACAAAAATGCCAGTACCTCACCTATAGCTGATTTGGTGTTAGTATTTTTTTTAAATTACACTTTTAAGTTCTGGGGTACATGTGCAGAATGTGCAGGTTTGTTACATACATATACACGTGCCATGGTGGTTTGCTGCATCCATCCCCCCGTCATCTACATTAGGTATTTCTCCTAATGCCCCTACCCCCCACCCCCAACAGGTCCTGGTGTGTGATGTTCCCCTCTCTATGTCCATGTGTTCTCATTGCTCAATACCCACTTACGAGTGAGAACATGCAGTGTTTGGTTTTCTGTTCTTGTGTCAGTTTGCTGAGAATGATGGTTTCCAGCTTCATCCATGTCCCTGCAAAGGACACAAACTCATCCTTTTTTATGGCTGCATAATATTCTATGGGGTATATGCGCCACATTATTTTTAGATGTTTTTTAAAGAACACTTTTGCATATCTTTTTGTTACATCAAATTAATGAATTTCACTCAATGCTAATTTGTCACATTCAGAGCTGGAAGAAGTGGTAAGTGGGGAGGTTTTGCAGCAAGGAGCATATTGCCTGGGTGAGGAACAGCTGGCAGGTGCCCTTCTGTGTGTGACCAGCCTGGCTGCAGGTGGCTTCTGCACTTGCGAGGCTGAGGGCGCATGTGTAAGGATGCCTCCACAGGACCTTCAGGCCCTCTCTGGGAATGAGGATGGCTCCTCTCTTTTCACATTTGATTCTCCCATACATCTCTGCCTTAATCCTCCTCTAGCTGGAGTCAAAGTGCTTGTTGAATTTTGGTCCTGCCAAAGCTTTATTTCCCTTTCAATACTAATGCACAGCAATGTCTAGAACTGACAGGAAAAGGAGGAATTAGCTTTTCACGGAAATAAGGGCCTTGAACTTAGAGGTTAAAATCAGGGCTTCTCTCGTCTGCATCTCTTTAGAACTGTGAAGGGCTTTGTGTTTTACAGAACGGGTAGACCGGATTTCTAGGTAGGTAGAAACTAACAGCTTCTTAAATTCTAAAGTTATTTGAAAAGGAAAATCATTATATAAATTATAGCTTTGTAAGTTTGTCTCATTTGCCTGATTAATGGAGCCAAGGTATGATCCCAATTAGCTCCCAACTCTAGGATTAGAAAAGATCCTTCATAAACATTCAAATGAGTTTTGTATGTAAGTTAATAGAATTGGACCAGTGTTAATTTTCTGGCGTTGACATTCTGCTATGGTTGTGCACTATACCATTGGTGGAAGCTGGGTGCAGGTTATATGGAATCTATACTGTTTTTGCAACTTCTTTGGAGTTCTTAAATTATGTCAAAACCAAAGGGTTTTCTTGTTTAAACTTTTCGTGTAGCTTTCTCCTGATAAGTTAAGAGGTCCCCTGGAAGTAAAAAAATTAGTGAATATGTGATGTATCATGCGTTCATATCCTCAGAATGCTGAGGGGTCTTGTGGTCTAGATATATAGTTCAAAACGATAATCTAAAAAAAATTATTTGCTTCCCACTTACCATATATTTCATGAATAACTAAATATTTTTTTCTTCTATTAGCAGGCCAAAGGCCTTCACTTTGAATTTATGAAAGATACCTTTCTATTTAAGGAAACTCTATAAAAGAAGCTTTTGGGAATTAATAATAATGACCATCCACTGTGGAAGGCAGTTGGCCTATGAAGTTCATATACATTATCTTATTTAATTCTCACAATAATCCTGCAAGGTAGTTATTATGGTTCTCCATTTTCAGTTAAGAGAACTGGAGACACAAAAAAGCTGAGTGAATTATGCAAAGCCCACCCAGCTATAATTGACTTTCTTCAGAGGAAGTTCTTGGAATTCCTGTGCCACCACAAAAGTTACTCACCTGCTGGATTTTTATAAGAAGGTGCATATTTTCTAATTTATTCAGATTATTCTTCAGCATATACCCCGCTTTTCTGTGCATGTATATTCTACTCTAAATTTATTCATTCAATCATTCATTGTTCGGCTAACTCATTCAACAAATATTTATGAAATGCCTCATGTGTACCAGGCACCATGAACTGCAACACTGAACAAAACAGAATCATGTCCCCTTCCTCAAGGAGGTCAACAAGTAAATGCATAAATATCTTAAAAAGCAATACGCCTATTGCAGAAAAATGAAGAGGATGAAGGGGAATGAAGGATTAAGTGGAAGTGAGGTGGGGAATAAGGGCGTTATTTTAGATAAGGGGTTAAGGGATGGGTTTGCTGAGGGGACGACATTTGGGCAGAGACCTGATGAAGTGAGGAGAAATACCATAGCAGAGGAGGGGGCAGCAGGTGTGCAGGCCTTCGAAGGAGAAGCAGGCGACGCTCACTGGGGTTGGAGTTCTGCGAGGGAGGAGTGTGGCAGGAGGTAGATGCCAGAGGTAGCCAGGGGCTAGATCACGGCAGGGTTTTGTAGCCTGTGGTGGGAATTTGGGTTTTATTTTACTTGTGATGGGAAGCCACTGGAAAAAGGACGGGGTTGAATTTACATTTGAAAAGAGTCACTCTGACTGCTGCCTGGGGAAGCATGTATGAGGGGGCCAGGGTGGCAGCAAGGAGACCACTGGGCCAGGCAAGGATGTGGTGGCTTAGATGGGGGTGAGAGTTTTCTTCTAACCCCGACCTAAGATCTATGACTTCCTGACAATAAATTCTATTATTGGACGCCTTTCGGCTTAACAATGTAGGGATCTCAAACTTGCCAAAGCTGTGGGCACAGAACAAATAACACATTTTGCATTCTGAGTGTCTCTGGGAAAGGAAGGAAAAATGACAGGCAGAAGGGAACAAAGGGTGTGTATGTATTTGCCATTGTCTCTAAAAGTGGATAATGTGTATTCAACTGCCCTCCTCCTTTCAGCTCTAAGAGTATTTAATTCTGCCCCACTAATTTTTACGTAATCACATGTGGCTTTTCTGTGCAACTTCCCTTTAAGGAAATATATCTTTTCTTTCCAAAAATACTAGCAGTTCCTAAAGGGCAGATACTGTGTGGATACAGTGGTTGTATTCAATGACTAGTATTTTACAGTAAGACAGTTGATGTTAAAATGCGTACTTTTAAAATGAATTAATATTTAGGTACTTGGATAAATGCAATTAAAGTATGGCAGTTATTTAGTAAAGCTGAGGTTGGAAAACATCTTGGCCTTGTTAGATGTCCTTTGGCTCTAATGCACTGTTTCTGAGGACATTCAATTGACCACTGTTCCACAGGATGTTAATAGGTGCTATTTGAAAACAGGCTTTTGAGATCAGATAGTTTGGGAAGTCTGTGAGTGAAATAAAATTACATAGATTTCTACATTGTAGGACTTCTCAGTGGCTTTACTATGCTAATGTCTATTGTAAATGTGCAAGAAGTGACATAATTTGTAATCTTTCCCTAAAATCTCTGAGCATGAAATTTCTTTTTCATTGAACTTTTTCGGAGAGCATCTCCTGAAACTAGAGTTATGAAAACACATACCTTGCAAAAGATTTCAGTGGAAATCATAGTAGGTAATAAAATGGGCAAACTTTTCCTCTGATTCTGTTGTAAATAAAACCGTCTGGGTGTGGTGGCTCACACCTGTAATCTCAGCACTTTGGGAGGCTGAGGTGGGAGAATCACAAGGTCAGGAGTTCAAGACCAGTCTGGCTAATATCATGAAACACTGTCTCTACTAAAAATATAAAAATTAGCTGGGTGTGGTGGCGGATGCCTATTGTCCCAGCTACTTGGGAGGCTGAGGCAGGAGAATTGCTTGAACCTGGGAGGCGGAGTTGCACTAAGAGGAGATTGTGCCACTGCACTCCAGCCTGGTGACAGAGCAAGACTCCATCTCAATAAAAAAAAAAAGAAAAGAAAAGGAAAGGAAAACCAGGGCCTGTAGCAAGGAAGAATAATTAGCAAAAGCTTAAGTTGTCTTTTTCAAACTGATCATCAGAAAGACACTATTTAAATATACTTTTTATCCTGATATAGCAAAATGCTGACTGAGCTTATCATCTGCTGTGAAAGGTAGAATTCACTCAGTGCAAAGTTTTATATCAGAATCTATTGTTAAACGGTCAATTAATTTGTTGGAGATGTAGCAAAGGGATTGATGTATTTACCAATTATTTTTTCCATCTATGAAACTTAAAGGCTATGATGGACATAATCCTTCCTGGAAGGTAAAAGTCTGTACCAGTTTGTTGTTGGAAATGATTTCTGCCAATTCACAGTTGTGGTCACTATAGCAATTTATTTTTCACAATTTCAGTTGGACTTAGAAATATCTAACCTGCTCTAGTTTTGCTTGCCTTTCATGATCATGTGACCAGGAAGCAGCAGTAAGCAGACTACTCTTAAGAGGAGGCTTCAGTGATTTAGGCATGGGGGCTCATGAAATTAACCTAGGAGTATCATTCTGGGCATGGCGAAGCATCCAAACCTATAGCAGTTATAAGTATGATGTGTGGTTAAAAAGTCAAAAGCAATAGAAACAGAGCATTTAGAGTCTAATTAGGTGCCAAACAGGATGGTACTGACCATGTTATAACAGAAAGAGCTTTGTGTTATAACCCAGTGGTTATAACTGAGAGAGCCTGGAAGTTGTAACTGGAAGAAAGATGGGCACCTTTCTTCCATTGGCATTTGTCAGAGCCTGGTTGAGAATGACAGATGAATAACAGGTATTCTTTAAAAGACTAGATACTGAAAGAACTCAAGAAATCATATGAAAGAGAGCATTACAGCTCAAGGAGCTAGAAGGCAAATGTATTTTATATTACAATGAATCTTCTATGTCAGACACAGACCTTCCTCCCAATTCCCCTCTTCAACTAAGAGATAAGATCTTAAGAATTGTGGCTCCATGTTTGGCCTTTATTCAGCTAATTTTAATATATATTATTTAGAGAATGTTAACTGAGCAAAATTGGTGTTTACACCTGGAGCTTATAATCTCTTGTAATATGTTAGCAATATAATATGATTTTTTTTCTTTCGGTGTAAGCTGCTTTATGGATCTCAGGCAATGAAACTTATGTGAGGCAAGCAAAGTGCTCTCTCAAGTAGGTACTAGTGGATACCTGCTCGATTTTGGTTGGAGAAACCAAGGCACCAAGGGGCAGAGCCTGTGGAAGCCCTTCCTAAGATAGATTCCTGGCTTTGTGATCTTGGGTCTAATTCATTACATTGAATTACAGTATTTTGGCTTTGTCATCACTTTGCAAGACCTGTTGTATCAATAGTACCACCTTCTCTGATGTGCCTTTCTGAGTTCCCACTCTGGGGAAGTCCACCATTCTTAGTGTAGTACCTAAGGCCTTCTGCCTGCCACTTCAGCCTGGGCTTCTTTTGGCTATTCCAATATGCCTTGCTTCATCTCTTGCTCACAACTTTGGGTTTTCATATACACTATTACCTAGACTGTAAAAAATAGCCAACTCTCCATTCCCTCCTTCCTCTTTGTGCCTCTCTTTCTTTCCTCCAGATCTTCCTTGGGGGCCTTCCCTGACACCCCTTTCATCCCCTCAATTTTTCTTTCCATTCCTCACCTACTTGATGCACATGCTAATGTGCAAGCACAGACACACACACACACACACACACACGCACACACACGCACACTCACACGCACACTCACGTGAATAAGTACTTCTGCCAGCAAGACATTATTGTTTATCTTCCTCATCAACCCTGAAGCTCCTTAAAGCAGATGGGATAAATGGCCCATTTAAAAGACACAAAGTGACAAGTTGGATAAAAAAGCAAGGCCCAATGATATGCTATCTTCAAGAGACCTATCTCACACATAACGATGCCCATAGGCTTAAAATAACCAAATGCAGGAGAATCTACCAATTAAATGAAAAACAGAAAAAGAAGCAAAGGTTGCAATACTAATTTCAGACAAAACAGACTTCAAAGCAACAAAGATGAAAAAAGACATTATATAATGGTGAAGGGTTCCATTCAACAAGAAGACCTAACTATCCTAAATACATATGCACCTAACACAGGAGCACCCAGATTCATTAAAAAAAAGTTCTTAGAGACTTTCAAAGAGACTTAGACTCCCACACAATAATAGTGGGAAGATTGAACACCCCACTGACAATATTAGACAGATTATCAAGACAGGAAATTAACATATTCAGGACCTGAACAGAGCACTGGATCAAATGGATCTATAGTTATCTACAGAACCATCCATCTGAAAACAATGGAATATAAATTATTCTTATTGTCACATGGAACATACTGTAAAATTTGATCACATAATTGGAAGTAAAACAATCCTCAGCAAATGCAAAATAACTGAAATCATAACAAAAAATCTCTTGGACCATAGCACAATCAAATTAGAAATTAAGACTAAGAAATTCACTTAAAACCATACAGTTACATGGAAATGGGATAACCAGCCTCTGAATGAATTTTGGGTATTAATGAAATTAGGCAGACATTTAAAAGTTTTTTGAAATTAATGAAAACAAAGATACAAGATACAAGAATCTCTGGGACACAGCTAAGATAGTGTTAAGAGGGAAATTCATAGTACTAAATGCCCACATAAAAAGTTAGAAAGATCTCAAATTGACAGCCTAATGTCACAACTAACAAAACTAGAAAAACAAGAGCAAACATATCCCAAAACTAGCAGAAGACAAGAGATAACCAAAATGAGAGCTGAACTGAAGGAAATAGAGAGACACCAAAAACCATTCAAAATATCAATGAATCCAGGAGCTGGTTTTCTGAAAAAACATTAACTAGACTTATAAAGAAGAAAATGATAAAGAAGCAAAGAGAGAAAATTCAAATAAATACAATCAGAAATGATAAAGGGGATATTACCACTGACCCCACAGAGATACAAACAAACAGCAGAGAATAGTATGAACACTTCTGCACACATAAACCAGAAAATCTAGAAGAAATGAATAAATTCCTGGACACATACACCCTTCCAAGACTGAACCAGGAATAAAAATCCCTGAACAGACCAATAACAAGTGCTGAAATTTAGGCAGTAATAAATAGCCTACCAACCAAAAATCCCAGAAACCCAGGACCAGATGGATTCATAGTTAAATTCTACCAGATATACAAAGAAGAGCTAGTACCATTCTTGTAGAAACTGTGCCAAAAAAAATGAGGACGAGGACTCCTCAAGTCATTCTATGATGCTACTATCATCCTGATACCAAAAGCTGACAGAGACACAAAAAGAAAACAGGCCAATATCTTTGATGAACACCAATATAAATAACCCTCAACAAAATACTGGTAAACCAAATCCAGCAGCACATTCAAAAGCTTATCCACCATGATCAAGTAGGTTTTATCCCTGCGATGTAAGGTTGTTTCAACATACACAAATCGATAAAGAAATTTAAACAAATTTACAAGAAAAAAAAAACCCAAACAACCTCATTGAAAAGTGGGCAAAGGATATGAACAGACATTTCTTAATCATGTAAACAGAACTGAAGACAAAAACCACATAATTATCTCAATAGATGCGGAAAAGGCTTTCAATACAATTTAACACTGCTTCATGTTAAAAATTCTCAATAAACTAAGTATTGAAGGAACATACCTAAAAATAAGAAGATCCATCTATGAAAATCCAGAGCCAATATGATATTGAATGGGCAAAAGCTGGAAGCATTCCCCTTGAAAACAGCCACAAGACAAGGATTCCTTCTCTCACCACTCCTATTCAGCATAGTACTGGAAGTTATGGCCAAGGCAGTCAGGCAAGAGAAAGAATTTAATGGCATCCAAACAGGAAGAGAGGAAGTCAAACTGTCTTGCAGACAACATGATTCTATATATAGAAAACCTCATAGACTCAGCCTGCCAGCTCCTTAGGCTGATAAACAACTTCAGCAAAGTCTTGGTATACAAAATCAATGTGCATAAATCACAAGCATCCCTATACACAAACGACAGACAAGCAGAGAGCCAAATAAGAATGCAATCCCATTCACAAATGCCACAAGAAAAATACGATACCTAGGAATACAGCTAACCATGGAGGTGAAAGATCTCTACAATGACAATTACAAACCACTGCTCACAGAAATCAGAGATGACATTAACAAATGGAAAAATGTTTCATGCTCATAAATAGAAAGAACTAGTATCATTAAAATGACCATACTGCCCAAAGGAATTTATGGATTCAATGCTATTCCTATTAGAGTACCATTGATATTCTTCATAGAACTAGAGGAAACTTTCTAAAAATTTATATGGAACCCCAAAAGAGCCCAAATAGCCAAGGCAACCCTAAACAGTAGGAACAAACCTGGACATCATGCTACCTGACCTCAAACTGTACTATAAAGCTATAGTAACCAAAACAACATGGTACAAAAACAGACACATAAACCAATGGAACAGAATAGAGAACCGAGAAATAAGACTACACACCTATAGCTATCTGATCTTTGACACACTTGACAAAAACAAGCAATGGGGCAAGGATTCTCTATTTAATAAATGGTGGTGGGATAACTGACTAGCCATATGCAGAAGATTGAAACTGGACCTCTTTCTTCTACCATGCACAAAAATTAACTCAAGATGGATTAAATGCTTAAATGTAAAACTCAAAACTATAAAAACTCTGGGAGACAACCTAGGCAATACTATTCTAGCCATAGGAACAGGCAAAGATTTCATAATAAAGACCCAAAAAGCAATTACAACAAAAGCAAAAATTGTCAAAATCTAATTAAACTTAACAGGTTCTGCACAGCAAAGAAAACTATCAACAGAGTGAACAGACAATCTACAGAGTGGGAGAAAAATTTTGCTAACTGTGCATCTGACAAAGGTCTAATATCCAGAATCTAGAAGAAATTTAAACAAATTTACAAGAAAAAAAAAACCCCAAACAACCCCATTGAAAAGTGGGCAAAGGATATGAACAGACATTTCTTAAAAGGAGACACACATGCAGCCAACAAACACATGAAGAAAGCTCAATGTCACTGATCATTAGAAAAATGAAAATCAAAACTGCAATGAGATATCTCACACTAGTCAGAATGGCTATTATTAAAAAGTCAAAAAATAACAGATGCTGACTAGGATGCAGACAAAAAGGAATGTTTATACACTGTTGGTGGGAATGTAAATAAATTCAATTATTGTGGAGGACCATGTGGCAATTCCTCAAAGAATGTGAAAGAGAAATACCATTTGATCCAGTGATCCCATTACTGAGTATATACCCAATGAAATAAGAATCATTCTATTATAAAGACACATGCACACATATGTTCATTGTAACACTATTCACAGTTACAAAGACATGAAATCAACCTAAATGCTCATTAATCCTAGACTGAATAAAGAAACTGTGGTATATAAATACCATGGAATACTATGCAGCCACCAAAAGAATGAGATCATGTCCTTTGCAGGAACATGGATGGAGATGGAGGCCATTATCCTTAGCAAATGAATGCAGAAACAGAACACCAAATACCACGTACTCTCACTTATAAGTGGGAGCTGATGGCCGAGTAGATACAGCACCTGTCTGCAGCTCCCATTGAGATGAATGCAAAGGGTGAATGATTTCTGCATTTCCAACTGATTCTTTCACTGGGACTGACAAAGTGGTTGGTTGGTGCAACCCATAAAGAGCAAGGAAAAACAGGGTGGGGTGATGGTTTACCCAAAAGCTAGGTGGGGCAAAGGGACCTCCTTCCCCCAACCAAGGGAGGCAGTGAGGGATTGGGCTACCCACCCGGGGCACTATGCTTTCCCCATGGATTTTTGCAGCCTGTGGATCAGGAGGCTCCCTGTGACCCTACACCACCAGGGCTGTGGGTCCCAAGCACAAAAACCTCATCCAAAGGTCAACAGCCACAAAGATCCAATGTAGATAAGTCCTTAAAGATGAGGAAAAAACAATGCGAAAACACTGAAAATTCCAAAAAACGGAATGCCTCTTCTCCTCCAAATAATTGCAGCGCATCTCCAGCAAGAGCACAGAACTGGGCTGAAGCTGAGATGGAGACTCATCAGATTCTCCAAGGTTGAAATGAAGGGATAAATGTTAAGGGCATCCAGAGACAAAGGCCAGGTCTTTGCAAAGGGAAGCCCATTAGGCTAATAGTGAACGTGTCAGTGGAAGCCCTACAAGCCAGAAGAAATTGGGTGCCAATATTAAACATCCTTAAGAATAAGAATTTCCAACCCAGAATTTCATATCTGGCCAAAGTAAGCTTCATAAGCAAAGTAGAAATAAAATCCTTTTTAGACAAGCAAATGCTGAGGGATTTTGTCACCACTTGCAAGCCAGACTTGCAAGAGTTCCTAAAGGAAGCATTAAATATGGAAAGGAAAAGCTGTTACCAGCCCCAGCAAAGATTCACTGAAGTACACAGACCAACAACACTGTGAAGCAACTACATTAAAAAGTCTGCAAAATTAACCAGCCAGCATTATGATGACAGGATCAAATTCACTCATAAGAATATTAATCTTATTGTAATGTTAATGGACTAAATGGCCCAATTAAAAGACACAGAAGGGCAAGCTGGATGAAATATAAGACCCATTGGTGTGCTGTATTGAAGAGACACATCTCATGTGCAAAGACACCCACAGGCTCACAATAAAGTGATGGAGGCAAATTTACCAAGCAAATGGAAAGCAGAAAAAAGCATGCGTTGCAATCCCAGTTTCTGACAAAATAGACGTTAAACCAGCAATGATTAAAAAAAGACAAAACTCAATTCAACATGAAGAGCTATTTCTGATATGTATGCATCCAATACAAGAGCACCCAGATTCATTAAAAAAAGTTCCCCTCCCTGTGTCCATGTGTTCTGATTGTTCAACACCCGCCTATGAATGAGAACATAAAGACCTACAAAGGGACTTAGACACCCACAAAATAACGATGAGAGTCTTTAATACCCCACCATCAGTATTAGACAGATCATTGAGACAGAAAGTTAACAAAGCTATTCAGGACTTGCATTCAGCTCTGGACCAAGTTGACTTGATGGATATATACAGAACTCTCCACTCAAAAACAACAGAATATATATTTTTCTCAGAGCCACATGGCAGTTACTCTAAAATTTGATCACATAATTGGAAGTAAAACACTCCTCAGCAAATGCAAAAAAAAAAAACTGAAATCATAACAAACAATCTCTCAGACCACAGTGAAATCAAATTAGAACTCAAGATTAAGAAACCCACTCAAAACCACACATCTACATAGAAATTGAACAGTCTGCTCCTGAATGACTTCTGGGTGAATAATGAAACTAAGGCAGAAATCAAGAAGTTATTTGAAACTAATGAGAACAAAGAGACAATGTACCAGTATCTGTGGAATGCAGCTAAAACAGTGTTAAGAGGGAAATTTATAGAACTAAAATGCTCACATTGAAAAGCTAGAAAGATCTTAAATCAATACCCTAACAGCACAACTAAAAGAACTAGAGAATGAAGAGCAAACAAACCCCAGAGCTAGCAGGAGACAATAAACAACCAAGCTCAGAGTGGAAATAAAGGAGGTAGAGACACAAAAAAAACCCTTCAAAGAATCAGTGAATGAATCCAGGAGTGGATTTAAAAAAAAAATCAATAAAATAGACTATTAGCTAGACTAATAAAGAAAAAAGAGAAGATTCAAATAAACACAATAAAAAATGATGAGGGGGATAACATCACTGACTCTATAGAAGTGTAAACAACCATCAAAACATACTATAAACAACTCCATGCAAATAAACTAGAAAATTTAGAAGAAATGGATAAATTCCTGGACACATACACCCTCCCAAGACTGAACCAAGAAGAATGTGAATCTCTGAATAGATCAATAATGAGTTCTGAAATTGAGGCAGTAATAAATAGCCTACCAACCAAAAAAAAAAAAAAANAAAAAAAAAAAAAAGAAGTGCAAGACCAGATGGATTTACAGCTGAATTCTACCAGAGGTGCAAAGAGGAGCTGGTACCAGTTCTTCTGAAACTGTTCCAAACAATTCAAAAAGAGAAATTCCTCCCTAACTCATTTTATGAGGCCAGTATCATCCTGATACCGAAACCTGGCAGAGATACAACAAAAAAAGAAAACTTCAGGCCAATATCCCTGATGAACCTCAATGCAAAACTCCTCAATAAAATACTGGCAAACTGAATCCAGCAGCACATGGAAAAGCTTATCCACCATGATCAAGTCAGCTTCATCCCCAGGATGCAAGGCTGTTCAACATATGCAAATCAATAAACATAATTCATCCCGAAAGCAATTTATAGATTCAGTGCTAGTCTCATAAAACTACCATTGACACTTTTTCACAGAATTGGAAAAAACTATTTAAAAATTCATATGGAATCAAAAATGAGTTCATATAGCGAGGACAATCCTAAGCAAAAATAACAAAGCTGAAGACATCATGCTACCCAATTTTAAAATATACTACAAGGCTAGATTAACCAAAACAGCATAGTACTGGTATAAAAATAGGCTCATAGACCAATGGAATGGAATTGACAACTCAGAAATAAAATCACACATCTACAATCGTCTGATCTTTGACAAACCTGACAAAAACAAGCAATGGGGAAATGATTCCCTATTTAACAAATGGTACTGGGATAACTGGCTAGCCATATGCAGAAAATTGAAACTGGATCCCCTCCTTACACCTTATACAGAGATTAACCCAAGATGGACTGAAGACTTAAATGCAAAACCCAAAACTATAAAAACCCTAGAAGAAAACCTATGCAATATCATTCATGACATAGGCATGGGCAATGATTTTATGAGGAAATCACCAAAAACAATTGCAACAAAGACAAAAATTGACAAATGGGATCTAATTAAACCAAAGAGCTTCTGCACGGCAAAAGAAACTATCATCAGAGCGAACAGGAAACCTACAGAATTGGAAAAAACTTTTGTAATATATTCATGTGACAAAGGTCTAATATCTAGAATCTACAAGGAACTTAAGCAAAGTTACAAGAAAACAACAAACAACCCCATTAAAAGTGGACAAAGGACATAAACACTTCTCAAAAAAGGACATACATGCGACACAAACATATGGGAAAAAAAGCTCAACATCATTGTATTAGAGAAATGCAAATGAAAACCATAATGAGATGTCATCTCATGTCAGTCAGAATGGTGATTATTAAAAAGTCAAGAAACAACAGATGCTGGTGAGTTTGTAGAGAAATAGGAACATTTTTATACTGTTGGTGGGAATGTAAATTAGTTCAACTGTTGTGGAAGACAGCATGGCAATTCCTGAAAGATGTAGAACCAGAAATACCATTTGACCCAGCAATCCCGTTAGTGAGTATATACCGAAAGAAATATAAATCATTCTATTATAAAGATACATGCACATATATGTTCATTGTCACATTATTCACAATAGCAAAGACATGGACTCAACCCAAAAACCCGTCAATGATAGACTTGATAAACAAATTGTGGTACCCATACACCATGGAATATTATGCAGCCATAAAAAGGAATGAGATCATGTCCTTTACAGGGACATGGATGAAACTGGAAGCCATTATCCTTAGCAAACTAACGCAGGAACAGAAAACCAAACACTGCATGTTCTCACTTATAAGTGGGAGCTGAACAATGAGAACACATGGACACAGGGAAGGGAAAGACACACACTGAGACCTATTGGGGAAGGAGAAAGTGAGGCGAGAACATTAGGAAAAACAGAGAGTACATGCTGGGCTTAATACCTGGGTGATGGGTTGAAAGGTGCAGCAAACCACCGTGGCACACATTTACCCAGGTAACAAACCTGCACATCCTGTACTCCAGAATTTTTTTTAAAAAAGTGGGAGCTAAATGATGAGAAACATAAACACAGAGAGAGGAACAACACACACTTAGGGCTACTTGAGGGTAAAGGGTGGGAAGAGGAAGAGGATCAGGAAAAATAACTAATGGGTACTGGGCTTAATACCTAGTGATGAAATAATCTGTACAACAAACCCTCATGACACAAATTTACCTATACAACAAACTTCACATGTACCCCTGAACTTAAAATACATGTTAAAAAGTAAAAATAAAAAATCAACTTTATTTTTGCAACAATACCCAATCAATGAGAAATAGACTTTTAGTGAAAATTGAAACTTACGGTATGAAGATATACAGAGAAATATTTCATGGGATATTTATTTTAAAGCACTTGTTTTTTCTAGTTTGGGATTTTTAAGAATTTAAGAGATATCTTTTATAAATAGGTGAGGGTTTCACAAACATATTTGCCATGTTAACACAGTATAACTGTCATTCCAAGGGTGGATGAGAATTGTTGTCACTGCTTCTATTACAATGTATTTGAACATTTCCTGTGCTTGACAGGCATATTTAAATATATATTGGTTAGAGATTGCATTGACAACAAACTGTAATTTTTAAAGGACTATAAAGCATTTTGAATGCTCTGGCAAAGTATTGACCAACTTGACTGTCTTAATTTGACCAGGCTGGGAGTCAACTAGAATGATATATTTTGGGTATGTCAGTGTCCAGTTCTTTCTGAATGAACCTTTTTTTTCCCCACCTCACTTCTCTCTCTGCAGAGCCATTACCCCTGGACATTGCTCTACCATCCAGCAGGACAGTCTTGCCTTTGGTGATTAAAGACGGCATGTTCATGGACATATGACCCGTGTAGTCATAGGGCCTGTCACTCAGAGGAGCCTGAGTTGCTTTTGTCTCTGTTTTGAAATTCATAATAATTTTATCTTCGAACTCGTGTTTTGTAAATTAAGTCCAACAGGGCAGTGGAGCATCGGCCTGAAGAGAGGAAATACACACAGTGTGTGCAGTCGCTGGCCTCCCATTTGCATAGGGTAGTCATGGTGCTCTCCTGGCTGTGTTGCAGGGAATTCTTATGGGCTCACAATTGAGGAAGTTGAGTGGGACTCAAAGTGAGTACAGAACTTGCTTCTAAGACAAAGCAATGCCATTCTAAGAACCACAAAAGACCAAGTAATCCATCAAATCTTTTTTCACTTGTGTTACTTCCCTGTATTAGTCACTTACTTATGCTGAAAATGATGACATAGAAAAAAGGGAAAGAGAGGGCAACTCATAGTTTCTTTTCCTTTCAGTCCTCACTTGCTTATCAATAAGATGAGGGTATTACTAGAATGTACAAGTGTCACAAAGTAAAACAACTCAGTTAGTTTGTGCAATGCTTCCACTATTCTGGTGAGACTAAAATACATATGCATGTATGAGCTATGAAAAACAAATTGTGAAATTTCAACGATACTGCATTTAAGTTAAATGCTCCTTGATAAAATTGGCATGATGAACAGTAAAATTCATGCAAATAATTTAAATTTTTAATTTTATTCTTTACTTAGAAAGACATTAAATAGCAAATAAAAACACCACAAGTTGAGACAGAGACCACAGAAAAGAGGACAGCATTTTATTTGAATGCCTTAAATGGCACAGTTTTTCTTTTTTTTTGCAAAGGGCACCACATTTTCACTTGGTACTGAGTCTTGCAAATACACAGCTAACTCTGGTCACCGGGTCACTGCTGGTAGTCTCTGCCGGTTGTCACCTAGAGCCTCTAATCTACACTTATCTTTCTGGGTCCTCCTTCCTAGATGGAAATCATTGGTAGTGGGTTCTTATATTTGCTGAACTCACATGGATGTGGAGGGAGGGTATAGCTTATTCAGGGAGTCCAGGTGCATCCAGTACAGTGGTTTAAAAATTTCTAAACACTCTGCTATTTAGCAAGTGGAACTACTAGTCATTACACTGATGCTTTGCATGAAATTGCTGACACCTTGGAAACTGCTTAATGATACATAAAATTCTATTTTTTCTGTGTGGAATGCCACTGGGCAAGTGGGTATTACTTAGAGATGTATAAATATTGTGCATATTAGCATGAAGAGTCACTTACAAGTCAGTAAACTTTCTGAACTGTAGAAGAACAAAGAGAAAAAAAATCACAGAGAAATGTAGAATTTCATAGGATCTTACTCCATTATTTATTAACCTTGGAAAGGCAGAACATATCTATAAATGGGTAATTTTAATTTTATTTTGAAGGTAATGCAAAGGCAGCATTAAATTAGTTTTCCATTTTACCATTTTGCTTTAAAAGAAAAAAAAATTGTTTTCATTTCAGAATCCTGAGTGGAACAGATTTTTGAAACGTGGCAAAGCTAGTGCTCATTGTTGCCTGTGTAGTCCTTCGCCTCCTCTTTGTTCTTTGAATCTCCTCCATTCTGATTTGCTTCTAATTTATTTTTGATGCAACAACTCTATGAGCATATTTGCAAATCTATTAATGTCAAGTGTCCCATCCCACAGAAATTAGTTGCTGCCATTAGCGATCACCTTATACAGTCACAGGACCAACACTGTGGATCAAGTTTTATGCTTTGGGTTCTCATTCAGAAGTCAGAATATTTTTGCTTTTGCTTGGTGTTATTCTCATGACCTTTATACACAATTATATTAGTGTGGCCTATGGAAATGCATACATGGGGATTTTGGGGTCTCAGTAAATTGGGTTGAAGCCATCCATGTTGCTTGTGAGGGTAATGAATTAGCTTCTTGGGACTTTCACTTTTCGTTCACAAAACAAAGGTAAGTCTTACCTTACGGAGTTGTTATAAAGTTTAGATGAGATAACAGATGCAGAGTTGGGTGTCAGGCACATAGTAAGCTTCATGACTATTTTTCCTTCCAGGTAAAACTTCATACACACTTAAAAGTTAGCCTCTTTTAAATTTTTTAAAAAGCAAAGTTTTTGACCTTTGTAAAAATATCAGAAATGCTTATCTGCATGTCCATGATGAAAAGTATTACTCCATCTTTCCACTCTGGTTCCAAACTTCTAGGCATGAGTAACTATAGAGCATTTTTCCGAAAGTTCTGTTAGTGTATGTAAATATCTAATTATCTAGCTAACTCCTCATTTTTTATAATCACAAATGAGGTCATGTTATACCTGCTGATATGCAATTTATTTTTGACATTTTTACATAGTAGCCTACAGTTTATAGTTCCTTATTGTTTTTAATTGCTCCATACAATTCCATTTGTTTCCAGCTTTCTGTTATCCCAAACACTGCAGTAGTGGGTATCACTGTATGCGTATCCTTATCCATCCAGCTACTCCTATAGGGTACCTTCCCAGAAGTATAGTTGGAAAGGTGGAAGGATGTATTTATGTGTAACTTTGATTCTTTTCTGTATGTGCCCTCCAACTCCAGTTCCATCACTGATTCCCTACTCCCATCAAAAGAGCTAATCTAAATAATTTACAACACTAATTTGATATAACAATAATGATATTTTTCTACCTACTTATCTCTTTCTAAGGTTGTTATGAAACAAACATGCTGCTGATGAAAAGCCTGTGTTAACTTTTGCTATGCATGTACAATTTGATATAAATTGTAGTAAGTCAGGACATGTGACAGTAAACTTTATTACTTATCGACTGAAAGGCCTTGACCCTCTTCAGAGTTGGAAAGGACTGAGCTCTCAGGGGAGAGTTTTGTGGAAGACTAGAGGGTTTTTCTGAAATCATTTTATATGTGTAAACGTCTCCTTTGTGAGTACCAATGCCGTAAACTACAGACCTTCTCCATGGTCCTTTTCATTGAAACCATGCTGAATCCTAATCATAGGAAACAAACATAGGGTGACACAAATGAGGCCCCTCCCTGGTGGGGCCTTCCACAGTATTATGCAACCTTGTCACAAAGGGAGATACTCATGTTTTTCTCAAACTTGGTGAACTTCCCTAAGTGGTTTTAGAAGCTCAGATTACAAACAGCTTCCTAATTGTCTTTGAAAACCATCCTTCCTATGAGTGTTGAGTTATTGCTGATTGAGTCTTATCCTTGGGTTTTTCTGTGTCCTTGCTGACAAGTCCTGGATCCAAGGAAAATACAGAGAAATGCTCTGAAAGCAAACCTGTTCTTACCCATAAGAAAACACCATTATTCAGTGGCTGCCATACGCTCAGGGGAACAATATGTGCCTTTCATTCCTCTATTTTCCTAACAGTCTTCATTGTATCTGCCTTGTCTGTGAATAGGGTTCCACCATGCAGGAAGTGACATGGCACAGTGCGTTTAAAAATATTCCTTATTTTCGTTCCATTGGGTAGCACCATGCGTCGAACTCCAAAACAAGAGGAAGGTCATGGTAATCCACATCACAGTCAAGGTGGTTCATTAATCCTCTGATTAGGTCATCTGAACAAACTTTTGCAATGGAAGTAATGTCATAAATTTAAAACTTGTGCTTTCAAGTGAGATTTCCTCTAAGAACCTCTTTGGGAGTGTTTATACAATACATAGGCAAAGAATATCACCCCTCTTCCCCCAGAATGTTTTTGGTCTCCTTGATAAGACCGCTATGACATCTTGAGTGCTTATAATGTGCTAAGCTCTTTGCACATATGATCTCGGAATTTTACAACTCTGAAAGGTGAGGATTATTATGCCTGCTTATAAATGAGGACATAGAAGTACAGAGAAGTTTAGAAATATTCTCAAGGTCACATAGTTAGGTCAAACTTAAATCTGTCAGGCTTCACAAATCTAGGTTTTCTATTACACTAAGCCATCTTTCAAACAAAAAGGCCCCTATAATTGTAAGGTTTACATTTTTAATACTTAAACTCTGTCCCAAAGCAAACATTGTCTTCAGAAATCAGTGACCTCCAGGAAATAGTCTTTTTTATTCCCACTTCCCAATAATTTGTAAATCATATTAAATTCGAATCTGTTTATTGATTTTCACGTCAGATTAAAATAAATGGCTAGAAACATTGTTACTGCATTCGAAGAATGTGCTTGAGATTATCTGACTTGATTCATAAACTAATGTAAATTATACATTGGGGAGCCCCAAAAAGGTATAGACAGTGATCATCTGGATTAACAAACTGGGGCATCCAGGAAAGACCTGCAGAGGAGACCCAGAGGAAAAAGAAAACAGAGTAGTATCCTATGGGAGCCCCAAGCTAACATCAAGAGAGCACACCCCATATCGCCACCCTCTTCTCCTTCTCCTTCTCCTCCTCCCCATCTTCCTCCTCCTCCCCCCCATCTTCCTCCTCCTCCCCGCCATCTTCCTCCTCCTCCCCCCCATCTTCCTCCTCCTCCCCCTTCTTCTCCTCCTTCCCCCCTCCTCCTACTCCTCCTTATCCTCCTCCTCCTTCCTCTTCTTCTTTGTTATCTTCCTTCTTCTTCCTCCCCTCCTCCTCCTTCTTCTTCCTCCTCCTTCCTCCTCCTCCTTCCTCCTCCTCCTTCTTCCTCCTCCTCCTCCTTCTTCCTCCTTCCTCCTCCTCCTTCCTCCTCCTCCTTCCTCCTCTTCCTTCTTCTTCCTCCTCCTCCTGCTCCTTCCTCCTCCTCCTCCTCCTTCTTCCTCCTCCTTCTTCTTCTTCCTCCTCCTCCTCTTCCTCCTGAAAACATGGGCAGAATGTGCAGGCTTGTTACATTCATACATGTGCCATGGTGGTTGGCTGCACCCATCAACTCCTCATCTAGGTTTTAAGCTCCGCATGCATGAGGTATTTGTCCCAATGCTCTCCTTCCCCTTGACCCCCAGCCACAGACAGGCCCCGGTATGTGATGTTCCCATCCTTGAGTTCACGTGTTCTCATTGTTGAACTGCTTCTTACATGGGCAGTTCTGTGTGTTGTATGCTGGGATGAGTTGCAGCTGGAATTTATTTACTTAAGTATGGTGAACGATTTTGTAATATTTTGAATTATTTTATTGGTAACACTCTGGATTCTCTCTAGTTGTGAAACTTGGCTTCCCTCTCGCAGGATTAACTGATCATTCTATTAAATTTCTGTGTTTCTTCTAAGTATTAAGGTGTTTGTTATGCAACTATGCTAAAACACCAGCAGGTATCAGGCATGGCCATGCACTAGGAGGTATTGAGGGTTAACAGCTAAGGAGACGCCACATCTCAATCTGAGAGACTCCACGTCTCAATCTGGGGAGACTCCACATCTCAATCCGAGACACTCCGTGTCTCAGTCCAGGGAGACTCCACGTCTCAGTCTGGGGAGATCCCGCATCTCAAGGCAGGAGAGTCTTCATTTAAATCTGTTGTTTGTGCCCAGTCATTAATGATGCCTGCTTTCTCTTTCAGAAGTTTCCTAGTTTAGACAATAAATTATATGGCCACCCTAACATTAGCTACCATGAATTTGCAAAATCTGAGTTGAGTCTTCAGAGGTCATCAGGGCCCAGAGACCAGACTTCCAAATATTGGAAGCTTTAATAGCCAGCCTTGCTGCCTTTGCTCCAGGCCACAGCCTCTCCTTCAGGAGCTGCCCACTGGGGGTGTGAGCTAGGAGCCTCCCTTGCCAGAGCAGGCAGAATTCCTCCATCCCAAAGCCTAACAACCGTGATGGTTTCTCAGAGGTCCAGGGTTTCCCACTGCAGCCAAAAGGGCGGATCACGCTCATTCTCAGGGACATAGTGTCTTATTAATCTGCCTGTGTCTCTCATGCCTGCCATTGCTGCCCAATGTTCTAGATGCAAAACCTCTTGTCATCTAAGCCTTCCTATGCCACCGCCCTCTGTGCTTTTGCGTCTCTATTTAGCCTCCCATGCTCCTGCCCTGGTGCTTCTCTACCTCCCCAGGGTGATGGCCGGCTCATGAAGGCAGGAACTACTCACCAAAGTCCCTTGTAGCCCCAGCACTCTGCACCTAGAAGACACTCAGTCATCGTTTGTTAGTTATGCCAATTCTTATGAACCAACTATAACCCCCATTGTCTCATTCCCATGCCGTTCTCCCCTTCAGGCTAATACAAAATGCCTGTAGAAAAACATTCTTCATTTTTTGAAAAGCTTATATATTTTTTTATATCTGTCTTCCATACCGTAGCATAAAAGGAACCAATGTTAAAATATGTTTAAGTATTTAAATACTCTGAAAGCTCCGAAAGAAGCTAACATGAACACATGTATGAATAATTTGAAAGTTGTGTTTCTTTTGATTAGACTGAAGACAAAAGCAGTGTCTTCAGGCAGGCCACTGACATATGCACACACATGCTGACTCTGTATACATGTGCACTTACTACTCGGAAAGGGAAGGAGGCTGAGCAGATCGCTTCTCTCAACACAGTGTGGCTTTGTTTGACATCCTGGCTACTTGCCACCTTGGAGTGCCCTGAGTCCTGAGGAGATGGGACCAAGGATAAATGCTTGCTTGTGGGTTCCTTAAGGCCAGGGTCTGATCATTTATCATCTGTCTCTGTAGTGACTGAAATATGGCAGGTACTCATTTGCTAATGTTTCCTTAATCAAGAGGATGGTGGCAAGCAAGGCCCACAGTTTCCAGCACAGTCTGGGGATTTTCATAAAGGGCATTCTGAGTGCTACAGGAGTCAGTATGAAGGTGCTCTCAAGCAGCATCCAACAGTGTCGTTTGGGATTGGCCCCATGGACTGTACCTTCCTGGAAGACCAGGGCCTGGCCAGAGACTAGTTCTTATTTGGAACAAGCAAAATCCCTGTTTTTCCATGGCACCTGCCAGGGCTCAGGTATGTACTGGCCTTATTCCCTATCTTACCCCAATCCAAGAGATTGCATTGCCAAAACACCAGGCTGTTTCCCTAAGCCACCAGACTAACTGACTGTGTTGTTCACTTTGCCTCTATCACCTTTTCCACCTACAGAAACACTTCTTCAAAGGTCAGCCCAGGCATTGTGCATGGCACAAGTCTCCACTAAGAACTACATCATTAGGCCGGATGTGGGGGCTCACGCCTGTAATCCCAGCACTTTGGGAGGCTGAAGTGGGCTGATCACAAGGTCAGAAGTTCGAGACCAGCCTGGCCACCATGGTGAAACCCTGCCTCTACTAAAAATACACAAATTAGTCAGGCGTGGTGACGCGTGCCTGTAATCCCAGCTGTTCTGGAGGCTGAGGCAGGAGAATTGCTTGAACCCAGGGGGTAGAGGTTGCAGTGGGCTGAGATCGCACCGCTGCAATTCAGTCTGGGTGACAGAGTAAGACTCCACCTCAAAAAAAAAGAGCTTATATGACCACCCCCACCCCCTTCTGTGTTCTCACGTCAATTTGAGCATAACTTATTGGAATTGCTTATTTACTTTTTGTCTTCCCCAGAAACTAAGCTTTATAAGTCCAGAACTTTACCATCTTCACCCTGGTGCCACCAAAACTTAGCAGAGTCCTCAGCATATTTTAGGCGCTCAATAAAAGTTCCTTGAATTGAACTGAGCCTTGTCTATGTACCACTGAAAATCACTGTGTATTAATCTGCATGGATGAGTTGTTGAACATTACTGTAAATTCAGTGCTTTTCAGTTTATCTTGCTTTAAGTCGCTAGCAGCTAAATTTAGGCTGCTCCTTGCTAGTATATTTATTTGTAATTAGAGTGGGGATTTTCAAGGAAAGAAAAAGAAAAGTTGACCTCTGAGTTTATTTGTTTCTCACCCCCAAATCATTTTCTGGAAGGATGGTACCTTGGAGCTGAGATCAAAGATAATTTTGCCTGTCTTAGAAACCCACAGGTTATTTTTAAGTAAAACAAAATGGGATGATTAGAAAAGATTATGTTTGGAAATATAATTATTTCCTAACTTCTGAGCACATACCTTGAGAGTGCTTCTTTGAATACATGCACTGACAAATATTCCATTAAAGGATAGGCTTGTTTACAGCAAAAACATTTCAGTACAACAAGGTTATCCACTTGAGAATTTCTTATAGTACATTGTAATTATATACTGTAATTTCAAAAATTCTGATTACAAAAAAACACTACATGTGAGTTCTAATTGTTTCCAAAAGCTTATATATTAAAATGTCCCATTTAATGTAAAATGGAAAGTTAGGATGTCTGAACTGAAGAATCATACTGGTATCTTCTTGAGAAAGGGACTGATAAGACATAATTAATACAACGTTTGAAATTAAATGGTGCCTTTTATTGCCTCACTGGAATATAGCCACATATGTTTCCTATATCTGCACAGTTGACCAGCCAGTGGGTAACCCACTGTTACTTGAAGTACCTCAAGCCACATTTCAGAAATGTAAGAAAGACAACTTACCTTTAATGGGAATAATTAGGGTAGATGCCAATTATCCGAAGATGTTGCAAAGTTGATTGGCTTGTCATTTACCCATTTTTCCAAAGGGATCTCTTTTCAGTGATTTTAGGTTACCACCTAAGTCTGTTAACTTTAGGAGGTCGAGATCTCAAAGCAAAATCATTCCAATAGTATCATGGGGCTCAAAGAACTGTCCGGTGTACCTCCTAATCTTGAACCATGCTAGCTGTACTCAGGGATTCTGGGTTAAAGAACGTAGGCCAAGGTCCCTCTCCGCTTTGCTGTTAGCCAGCCTTATGTGGGCTGACAATTGAACGGATGTGGAAAGATCTAAGTTCATTCAAAAAGCATTTCCTGAGGATCCAGTCCTGACATTGGGCAGGACACATAAAGACATGGCTCTTGCCCGAAAGTAACTTAGAGGCTAATTTGGAAGACACGACTTCAGCATAAACACTTCAAGATCCCCACTGTCGAGGAGTGTTGTGGGTGATGAGGCAGAACAGAGCAGGAGTTTTGGAGGAGTAGAAAAAGGACCGTCATTTTTGCCTACCTGGGGCTGCTTTCCAGGTCATAAACGTTGCACATTTAGGTTATAGGATTTACTTGTGCTCTGGTCTCTGCTGATAACATCCCTGGCCTCTGCTGATAAGGTTGATTGAGTGATGCCAAAGGAAACTTTTGGTTCTGTTTTGATCCAGGGACCCCTTGTCTTGAAATGGTGAGAGCCTGTGTCTTAAAAAAGATCGTTTTGGTGAATAGATCCTGCATCATTCTGCCAAAAATAGATGAATTTTTAGAGTTACTAAGCATGTAACATGAGGAAATAAGAAAAGTGCATTTGAAAATGAAATTTTTAAATCACCAAATATGAGAGAGAAAGAGGAAGGAGCTCTCGTTTCAGATGTTTCCCATAACATATCACATCTGAAAACAAATCCGAAATTCAGAGGGATTAAGACCCCTGGTGAATTCCCGGGTCTATTTCATTTTTGATGAGGCAAAGGAAATTAGTTCTTTCCATTTTGACACTTCTACTTGAGGTATTCCAAAACAAAGGCATACATTCAAACGTACAACCTTTAAAAGCAAAGCAATATTCAAAGAAAGAGCTCCTTACTAAGAGCATACTTTTCCATTGAGAAACAGCCATGCTGTGTTACTGGGGGACTTCCTGCCCCAGCTGTCTTCTCACTGACGTTCATTGCAGGTGCTCCCACTCAAGTCGATATGTGGAGGAAGGCACTAAACCAAACCTCAAAGTTATTCCCTGGAAGAGTTTGCCATGGCACGCTTCTACTGCCTTTTTTTGAAGGAGGGAGTGTTTGCTTATGCAGTGTCAAGCTTCTTGATTCTAAGAATCTCCTTCCCTCCTTGTTGGAGGAATAGCTGACGTTTTTCTTCATGCTAATGGCTGCAAATTGGAGACAACCAGAAAAAAAAGAAAAAAAGGTTCATAGAGAAAACAAGTCTTTTTACAACATCTTTTATAAACGGTTAACAATTTCATCTCGATAATTATTCATTTAGTTTTGGAGGTTTCAGGAGTTCACACAGAGGGAGCATGATTCATAAAATTTAAATAGTAGCAGGTAAAGTCAGATCTGTGACAGGGAGCAGGAGGCTGCCACAGTGCAATTAGAGATTTCTGGATCACGGGGCAGAGAAGGTGAAACTCATTAAAATGGCTGCAACTTCAGGACACGGCCGTGCTCAGAAGATTTTTAAATGCTCTTGAAATTTTAGTTAGCACACTTAAATAATTAACTGAGATGGAGCTCCAATTCTCTTATGTGAAAATTGTCAGTAGTTCACATACTGTGGATGTTGGACACAAAAAAACCTAGAAAAACATGCCTATTGTGAGCCACATGGGCAGGACAGGAAATGACCCCATAGGTGATTTACAAATAACAGAAAACACACATGGGACTTACCATGTACCCTGTACTCTTCCAAGTGCTTTGGGTGGTCATTTAATTCTTACAAAAACTTTAGAAAGTGGATATCATTGTCCTCATCTGTGGGAGGATATCGAACCACAGGCAGTTAAGAAATTGTCACAGCCCATACAGCCAGTAAGTGGTATAACCAGGGACTCAAACCCAGATTTTCCAGCTCCAGAGCCTGATTCTGAGACGTCTGTGAATGGTATGCATTATTTTTTGATTTAAAATTATGTAGGTAACAGTGCTTGTAAATTATAAATCCTTCTGCAATAGTAATGAGAAGAAAGAACATGGAGAGGAAAGAAAAGAAGAAAAAAAGGATCAGAAAGAGTGGAGGAAAAGAAAATGGATTTAATAAGAGGAGAAAGAAGGCAGAAAGCACCTGTATATGAACACCATCGAGGCTGATACATGCAGCCTAGATTTCATGAGCCTCCTGTTTTACTCCCAGCTCTTTGTCCAGCTGGATTCCCTAAGGCAATTGCCCAGCACATTCTCTCACATTGGCAGGTGCGACGCTCCTGACTCGGAGTCATTACTTGTTGCTTTTAACTCCTGCTGCTCTGTGTTCTTTCCTTCTCTCAAATTTCCTCAACACATTCCCTCCATCTGTTTCTCAAAGGCCACCTCAAGCCTGGCTCATCCTTCAAATCTTTGCTGACTAATCCAGATATGAGTGATTTTTGGAACACTTCAGAACCCTAAAATTTTTAGAATTTGACCACAGTTAGACATTCTCTAATTCAAATCACTCATTTTGCAAATGAGGCCCATGGAGGATAGATAGTTTGCCCAGGGCCACCAGCTGGACGTGACAATGCTGGAAGCCATTCCAGTTCTTCTCACACTCCCCATTGCTGTCCTGCTGTCCTGCATTGCACGAGCTGATTGGATGAGTCTTATCTCTTTCACTGGACCTCCAGAAGCAGGTCTTCCTTGACTTTTGTGTCCTTTACTTCACCTAATAGAGGGTTGCCAGGTGCTTAATTAAAGATTGACTGATGAAGAACAGATGCATTTTCTCTTTGGATATATATATATATATGTATATTTAAAATGTTTAGAAACAGTAAAATTTTAGAAAGACCATCATTTCTGCTGTAATGCAGAATAAATATTTTCTCTAGAATTTACTTAGGAGCGGTTACAGCTCATGCATGTTAAAGATAATCTTCAATTTTTAAAAATAGACGTGTCGTTTAATAATAATCTGAACCAATGTATCCTCATTAGCCCTTTTTGTGTTCTGCTATGCAAACAGAATACTTGTCTCTTTCTCAGGGTAGCAGAGATCTTATTTAGTGAAAACATATATGAATTTTCCTTTCTTAAGTTTCTTCACAAATGGTGGATGGAGCAAAGGAACATACTAAACCATGCCAACAAAGGCACTCATTAAATGCTTGCTGGCAATTGGTCAAGATTAATGTGTGGGTATACTCACTGGACAAAGTGCAGGGAAGGCTCTCACTTATTAAACATAACACATTACAATAAAATAAATCAGTTCCTTACCTTTAATTACAGTGTCCCCAATTGACCACATTATCAGGGTCAAATACAACAACAGATGCGAACTTTGGGCAAGTATCATTTTATGTTATACATTTGTCCATTATTCCAACAGTAGTATTAATAACAAGAAATAATCACATTTTTAAAAGCACCACTGATAGTGTTGTAAAACCAGAAATCACAAGAAAAGGCAGGAGAATGAGCAACAGACTACACAGACATGAAGAGAAAAAGAGAAGGCTTGCTGTTTCTAATGGAAACATGTGCTGAAAGCTTTCCCAAAGGGAGGCAGAAAGGAGAGGGGAGAAACGCACAGGCATGAAGTAACGATTATGTGGTGAGCACTGTGCTGTTCCTTGAACAAATATTAGCTTGTTGCACCCTCACCAACCACCCTTACAGTAGACGTTTTAACCGTGTCTTACATGTGACTGTACTGAAGTTTCAAGACGTGAAACTGACTAAGTTTATAAATGTTGAGCTCGGATTCAAACTCAGATCTGTATGGCTTCATGTATATCAGGGTAGACATTGTTGCTTCCTGCCCAAGACCCGTTGCCAGCCTCCTTTGTTCACAGAACAAAGTTATTGGGCAGCTTTGTGTTTTGGTGAAGCGTGGGCTTCTTCGCAGCCCCAGGAAGTGGGTCTGGAGCAGTCTCTTTACTGACCTCTTGTCAGCGATTGGTGGGCAATGACCCAAAGCTGTCTAATGAAACTTGAGGCACAGTCTGCTCTGGGGGTTTCTGGGAAGATTCTTGTCCTTAAAAATGGATCCAAAGAAGAGAGATACTCTTTGGCCTTTGGATACTGTTGTCACCTGCAATCAAGAGGGAATATAACTGACCTACTGACATCAAGAGAGGGAGAAGATGCAATGCTCCCGAATCCATGATGGTGCGATTGAATCGCCGAATTCAGGGCTCTAAGACTCCCCTGGCTCCAGTGTTTTCATGACACAAAATAAGACATTTTCCTTTCTGCTTAGGCTACTTTTAGTTTTGCAGCCCCCAACATCTTCCCAGATACAAATTTCATGTACTTTCAACGAAACTGAGATTCGGTCAAAAATAAAACAAGGTACCGTTGTCTAAGAGAGTTTACAGGCAAGCTGAAATTGTTCAAGACACGTGATGAAGCAAGTATTTCCAAGAAGACAGCCAAGGCCAGTGGAACAGGAAGGTGATGAGCCTGTTTACAGTGACTGTGCTGGGCCCAAGGCTTAGTACCAACTGCATGTTTCACCTGTAATGACACCTTTCCTCAGAGAAGCTTAAGCGACTGAGAGCAGAGGGAGCCCTTTGTTCTGAGTAGGTTCTGATGAATGTATACTCTTTGGTCCTTTAGTTTTCCTTACAGAAGGTGGCAACCTTTTGGAACGAGTCCAACTTTGCAGAAAGAAGTAAAAATTGGCCAAGCCAGAAACATATCTTGCCATCCTCTTCTGCCTGCACATTCCATGATCCGTGTGCATTTCCTAGATCATAGAGCAAATAAAGTTATCATGATTTATAACTGGCTTTTTGAAAGCCAGCCTTTTGGGTCCCTCATAATTGGTGACTCGTCCAAGTTACTGCAATTCTTTTGAGTGAAGTGAGTGCTCCCAGGCACTGCTACCGAGATGCTCTGGGCATATTCACAGAAAGAAATTAGAAATGTTTCCCAGTACTATAGATCCTTATAATTGTGGATCAAAGCAGCATTTCTGGGAAATAAGACTATATATAAATACAAAGACACTCACATATAAACAAAGCAAGAGGACCAACTTAAAAACAAAATGAGTGAGTACAGCATAGAATCAATGGAAAAGAACAAAGACTACACAAGCATTTAAATGTGGGTGCAAATCCTGACTCGCCATCCTACACTCTGTGACTTGGGTAATGATATGGCTTGGCTGTGTCCCTACCCAAATCTCATCTTGAATTCCCACGTGTTGTGGGAGGGAGCCGGTGGTAGGTAAACAATCATTCGGGCAGGTCTTTCCCATGCTGTTCTCGTATTAGTGAATGAGTCTCAGGAGTCTGATGGTTTACGAGATCTTCTCTCTCTCTCTCTCTCTCTCTCTTTGCCTGTCTCCATCCACATAAGATGTGACTTGTTCTTCCTTGCCTTCTGCTATGATTGTGAGACCTCCCCAGTGCTGTGGAACTGTGAGTTCATTAAGCCTCTTCTTTAGTAAACTGCCCAGTCTTGGGTATATCTTTATCAGCAGCGTGAAAATGGACGAATACAGGTAACTTACCTAGAACTTCTCACTTTCAATTTACTCATCTATTAGTTGGAGGTAACAGTATTGATATCACAGGTATGTTCTGAGGTTTGGTGACATTATTCACTTATTTTTCTGAACACATGTCACACTTACATAATATCAAGTACTGTTCTCACACCTGACGTGGATTATCTCAGTTAATTCTCAAAACCCTAGGAGACATATATTTTCTTCCTTTTCTCATATTGCAGATATGAAAACTGAGGACTTGAAAAGGACAAATAGTTTTCTGAAAGTCACACAGCTTGTAAGAGATGGAAACAGGAGTTGAACACAAGTTTGTTGAGTCTGTTCACTTCAGGCACTGTTAGGAACTGGGGGTATACAGGTGAACGTTCTGCTAGCTCAGGCTCTTTTTGGAACTCACCAGGGAAAGTCTTCTTTCCTCAGGCTTGTCCCTTGGCTGACTAGTACGATTTCTGAGTACTGAGGTATTCTGTTTATTAACCTGCTCACTTCTTCCTGCCAGAAAATTTTCCTTTTGATAATCTGGCCCCAAACTACAGTTGTGGTATTGGGTGAACTTTGGCATCCAAATTCAAGCTCCTCTGATTTTAATGGGATTTCTTCTGCCGGTGAGGCCATCTGTTATTTTCATTTTTATTATTATTTTTTGAGACAGAGTCTTTCTGTGTCACCCAGGCTGGAGTGCAGTGGCTCAATCTTGGCTCACTGCAACCTCTGCCTTCCAGGTTCAAGTGATTCTTCTGCCTCAGCCTACCGAGTAGTTGGGATTACAGGCGTGCACCACCACACCTGACTAACTTTTGTATTTCTAATAGAGATGGGGTTTCCCCATATTAGCCAGACTGGTCTCGAACTCCTTACCTTGTGATCTGCCTGCCTGGCCTCCCAAAGTGCTGGGATTACAAGAGTGAGCCGCTGCACCCAGCCCATCCGTTATTTTAAGAGCTAATGTTGAAGCCTCTAATAGAAGAAGCCACTGAGACAAAGGCCTCTGCCAAAGTTGAAATTCCCCAATTAAAGGCCATTTGCATGCTGGAATGGGTGTGCCTTTTTATTGCTTTCTGGGTGGCCCACACACCCTCCCTGCCACTCCCTAGGCCTGGCATGTCCTGTTCCTTTCCCTGCTGCTACCTCCTTCTCCGGTTAGTGGCTGCCAGGGAGAAGGCTGAAGACATTTTCTACCACTCCTCCACGACTATCCCACCCTAAAACTTCATGAACTCCATCCAGCAGCCTGTGTGGCTGGTCACTTGGGTTGAATGGTCCTGGAAGAAGCCAGAAGTTAGATGATCTGTTCCTCTTACCTCATCACAGAAGCATGAAACAAGAAAGCACTCAGTGCTGTACACTGCATACAGGAGCTTGGGTATTCTTTCCCCAGGCACACAATGAGCAGGGTGGGACTTAGCTGAGAGGGGCCTGTGGAGACCCACTGCGTTCCAGGTAGCATCTAGACATCCCTTTTAGCTCCTGTGTAGAACCTGGCTTGAGAGGATTGATCCAGGAAACTCCTTGCTTCAAGTTTGTCTTATGAGTTGTCCTAGTCAGCTGCATATCCACTTCAGGGTGAAGATTCCTAACATTGAAGGCTAATCATGCCTCCATCAGAATTCATATGATTTGCTGGCTCTGCAAAATCCTCTTTCTAACCGACCACACATTTACAATGTGTTGTTCCTGGACACTGTCTGCATGCCCTGAGCTGTGTCAAGCATTATTAATATCTATAAACTATTGCTATTATCCTTATTTGTCTGTTCAAGTAGACAGCGAGATCCTTGTGGGCAAGGGCTGGATGGTAAACATGTCTGTATCCTCGGTGCCTGGCACACTGCCAGGCGCATAATAAATGCCCAGTAAAATGTTTGTGGAATCAATCAATAAATGCGATGGCTCTGTGAATTCTCTTTGGGAAACACTAGTTCAGATCTCACTTCAGTTTCTTGTCTTTGGGAGGAAATGCTTAGGCTATAACAACACATAGTTGATAAAAATGATGGACAAAGCACAGTTACAAAAATTAGTGTAGAATTAATTAAAAATACTATGAAGCACTTTATTTGGAAATGCATGAAGAGGTAATTGTCAAATAGATACCAAATAAGACATAACAATTTTTTTTTTTTTTTTTTTTTTTTTACAAAGGCTGTTGGGTAGACATACTGGTGTCACTTGCTATGGATCTGAAGTTCTGGGCTGTCTGAGTGATCAAGTATATCATAAGTGACACCCTAAATGCTATAAAATTATAAAAGTGAAGAGGGTGAAATTTAAGGCACAGTTAAAGAAACCTCTGCAAATGCCTATAAAGTTTGTTTAAAGATAAGCATATAAAGATATGCTTAAACTATGTTCCCAGCCTGTGCTATGTCCTTACAAATCCAGCTTGTTTTTGTTTGTTTGTTTTCTCCTGTGCACTTTTGTCTCTTGGAGTCAGCTGCCAGGTTTACCTTTTTGGTCCTCTGCACGCATTTCTAATCTCTGCTTTCTTTTAGCGTCCAGCTTTGGCTGGTTTCTTCTGTCACCTCTTTTGCAAAGGATGCCTCTGGAGGAGCTAACTATAGGAGCGCTCCCCACAGATCAGACAGTAAACATCCTGAACGTCTTCACACGTCCACCTACCTCGAACATGCTGCCGGACATAAGTAGTTTTCTCAATTTAATGGATGATAGGTTGGCCTTTACCCAAGAACAATCCTCAAATTTGCTGCAGGAAAATTCAGGGGCTACTTTCAGAAGCTTTGTAGTGAGATGCTACTAGTTGACAACATTTTATCTTGGTTTCCTTGAAAGCAAGCAATCACGCCCCTAGTTTAGACATGTAATCAAAGTACACCTTCTGATGCCAAGCTGGCAGAAATGATGGTCTCTGGTATTTGTCTGTGCAAAAGAAAAGGCATCAGGATGAGAATTTCTAATTTTTTCCACCTTTTTTGAAAATAAATAGCAGACAAATTAATTTTTTTCAAAGTGCAAGCAGTGGGTTGCAGAAATACTTTCTTGAGCTGAACTCACCTTGCCAGTCACTCAACTCTCCAGCAGTTAACAAAAAGGTTTTAAGATAGAAACTGGGGTATTTAGCCTTCATTAATCATTCATACTGTTCAAACACATCATCTAGTAACTGAAGAGGGGTTAATGGTAACTAAGCTTGAGTCTGTTGTCAAAAGTAGGTTTAACTTTCTATGAACTCACTGGACACAAAGAATGCTGCCTGCTTACTATTCCAAATGTCACCAGCTAGGAGCAAACAGATGACTACTAATGGTAATTAAATACCTCTGAAGCCATTTGTACCAATAACAAAGAGTTACTGTCAGAACTTGAATGAGGTCCATCTGCCCATTTTAAAAGAATGTTAACATTATATAAGTGATAAAGCAGACAGCAACAACTAAATAAATAGACAAACAAATAAGTTTGGCGATAACATTTCTTTACATGAACACCTGATTTCCTTGGTGTTTCCTTTGGAAACAAGAGATTGATGAAAATACTCTATAGGCCTTACTTGTTTCAATCCCATTTAGCCCATGCAGTTACTAGAAGGGGGTTCTTAGTAAAAATTCTTCTACCTTATTCCCAAAGCCATGAAAAAAATTGAAATTTTATTTGATTTTTTTTGTTTCCTTCTGCCTTACAGACTTCCTGGATTTAGTTTTTACTCTTGGCTTTTGCATTTCATTTGCTCTCATCTCCTTAAGTGAAGGGGAGAACAAAGAGGGTGGATTTTTCTGCTTTCTGTCCTCAGAGCAGCGAATCCCACAATTGCTACTCCTTATACAGGTGGAGTGGCAGCCCAGGGTTTTCTTTGGTGGTCTCATCTCTTCAGCTGCCCCCAAGGTCCCTGCAAGGGGCTGTCTGACTTCTGTTGGATGTCCACTGTGGCTTCCTCTGCATCTTCATCTCTTTCTACTGCGACGAGACAATGTATGAAAAGACATTGTGTGAAGGAACCAAATGCTGAAGGATATCTAAATGCTTTTGAAATGCACCTGAAATCCTAGGGAGGCAAGAATAAAAGGGCACAGAGGGTTCTGGGTGGGAGCTACTACATTCATCAAGCCTTTGGAAAGGCAGTTTCTTGTAAAGATATGGACTCCATTAAGTCAGTCAAAGGGTCTTTAACAGCTCTCTTTTGCCAGGAGGTAGAACTACTTGTATATCTGATGGCTCAGTTCCAGTGACAAGAGAAAGTGGCAGGTGAAGAGGAGGAATTGCAAGGGCATTGTAGCAATTGGATGTTAGGGGTAAGTGAGTAGTGAAAACTTAGACATTTACCTGTGTTCTTACATAATGCTTAGAGGGGTGTTGGAGAGGAAGCAGCAAAACAACATCTTGGAGACACAGAGATCAAAGCTAAGAAAGAAAAATGGGTGTATAAACTTTAAGACAGCAGCCTGTATCGGTTAGGATTTTTTATGTTGCAAAAAACGGAAAACTTAAACAAAACAATGGGAGAATGTGTTAACTTAAGTAACAGAGAAGTGTGGAAGTTTTTTCTAGTTCAACAATGCCCCTAAATACCCTGTCTGTCTCTTTGCTCTGCATTTTGCTCATGGTGTCAGTTTTATCCCAAGCCTGATTTCCCACATGGTTGCAAGATGGCTGCCAACAGTTGCTGAGACTGCATTCTTTCCCATCCATGGCCAGGAAAAGAGAGAGAGAATGTCTTTCTCCCAACCAAACAAAAGCCCTAGATTTCACTCTGATAGGACCCATACAGGCCACGCTGGCAATGAGCATGGGCTCAAACTCATTAGCAATTCCATGCTTACTTTGAGCGCTGGGGGTAAGGGATCCATGACTTCAAAAATGCAAAATGGTGGTGATAGGGAGAAGAGGGATGGGACTGGCGAAACTGATGCAGGAGGACAGTCCACAGTGTAACCCTGACCTGAGTGTTTCCATTTTGCGGGCTTCCCGAGAAAGGAGACATTCCATCAAGCACATCTTTTCCCTGTTCCTTAATTGAGTTACCTTAAAGAAGTTACAGCATTTCTAAGTGTATGGTTCTAAGTTCATGAACCAAAATGACAAGGTTGCTTAAATCCAGGTTCCTGGGCCCTTCTAACACTTCACAAAGCAGAATCTCTTTAAGTGGTGACTGAGTTTGCCCTTTTAGCAAGCTTCCCGAGTAGTTTTATGTCCAGTAAAGTTTGAAACGCACTGATTTCATAGAAACTTGACCAAAGGTAAAGGTAACCGGAGAGCGCCGTCTTGCTTAAGGAAGATTTGATGAAGTTTCTTGAACTTCCTTTGCAAATTGTCTCAAATAAAATAGCTATCAACAGTTGCCACCTTAGTATCATCTCACATTGGTATGGACATCATTTTACATTAGTAAAATGTAAAAGTATTTAATTAAAACTACTTTTAAAATGATTTATGGGGTGTGTGTGTGTGTGTGTGTATATATATATATATATATATATATATTTTTTTTTTTTTTTTTTTTTTTTTTTTTTTTTTTTTTTTTTTTTTTTTTACAATGTCTCTCTGTCATCCAGGCTGGAGTGCAGTGGTGTGCTCTCAGTTCACTGCAACCTCTGCCTCTCAGGTTCAAGTGCTTCTCCTGCCTCAGCCTCCTAAGTAGCTGGGATTATAGGTGCCCATTACCATGCCCACCTAATTTTTGTATTTTTAGTACAGACAGGGCTTCACCATGTTGGCCAGGCTGGTCTTGAACTCCTGACCTCAGGTGATCTGCCTGCCTCAGCCTCCTAAAGTGCTGGGATTATTGGCGTGAGCCACCACACCTGGCCCGTAATATATTTTTATGAGGGGAAATAAATCTAGATTTTTGATGTCATGTAGGCAAAAAAATTGTGTGTTGCATTTTTCTCTGTTTAAGATCCACTTTTGGAATTATCCATATACTCTTAAGCTACATTTTGACTTCCCTTTGGTTTCAGTGATGGGTATTGCCATATTTATAAACATTTACCAAGAGAAATCGTTTTCCATTACATTCAGAAAAGAGGCAGATAACTTCTAACTCACTTGGCTTCTTTGTATCAAGTAAAAATGTGTTTTCTTCTGCTGATAAAGATGAAAAGAACTGGGTTTTATCCTCTGGGTGATCAGTGACTCACAGGTAAAATTTCCTTCACAAAACTGGCTTATTTTGATTAATTTTTCCTCATATACTAAGGTAGAGAAATAACCTTATCTTCATTATTATCCTCTTTTATCCTGGTGGTGATGGTGAGTCTTGAAGCATTAGGAACTTGAGTGAGTTTTCCAAGGAGTTAGTATTTTGGTGATAAGATTTCTACAGGAATTACATGCACAAATGTTAAACTTATTTAAAATATTATTATATATTAAGCATGCTAGACTCTTACGCTAAAGTTGATACAGTCATCAGCCAAACAGCACGGCACCTGTCCTCATAGGGTTTATAGTTTAGTACTGTGCTGTCTAATACAGTAGCCACCAGTCACATATGGCTATTCATATTTAAATTTAAATTAAACAAAGTTAATATTTAGTCACTCAATTGCATTAGCCACATTTCAAGTCCTGAACAGCCACATGTGGCTACTGGCTATTGTTCTGGACACTAGGTAGGGACCATTTTCATCATCATAGAAGGTTCTGCTGAACAGCACCAGTAGTGGATTCAAACAGAATTAAGTGCAAACTGTGTTTCTGCTACTTAACAGTTGTATGACCCTGGAAAAATTCCTTAATTTCTCTGAATCTCAATTTCCTGGTTTATAAAATGGGATATAATAGCTATATCACAGAGCTACAGTGAGGATTACATGAGATAATGTTGAGAAAGCTTTTAGGTAAGTAGCACATGGTAAACACTCAATAACTCTTGATTACTATCATCTTCAGCATTCAACATTCTGTCTCTCCTGGAAGCATTTTATGCTTCTCTAATTGCCACCATAGAAGGGCAGAAAGAGACAGGTCTTCTGAGGTCCTCTTGCCACTCAGACTCCATTCTGAGGAGTTTTCCAGCAAGGTGCTTTTAGAGCACTTATGTCTGTTTACCTGAACTGTGACCCACACAGATGACACAGATCACTCTTCCAACATATTTTACTGCATCTAAGGATGAGAGAATTTTGAGATTCCTTTCTTCCAGCTTTAAATAATAAACCAAAGGATACAAAGATATTGTGGGTTTACAAAAAGATTATATTGAAGTAAGTGGGCACAGGTAATTGGGAGAATTTATTAGTCATTATTTTAGGCAAAGTTACCTGTTAGTGCAGAGTAACAAACAGCTCTTATCTTCAGGGACATCTCCAGTCAATAGTTAGATGCTTCCTATAGAGCACTTGAGAAGTGCTGTGAGGCCAGTTAGAACATAGCAAGAAAGAATCCAGACATCAGTTAGCAACACCAGCCCTGGGCTGAGTTAGGAAGAATTGGCACACATTTTATGTATTTGTCAATCTTTATCAAGGGACAGTTTGGTTACAGAAGCAAGCAGGTTTCTTGTTTTGGGCTGCTATGACTAATTGCAGCAGTCTTCAGTAGATCAAAGTTTGTCTGAGGTCTAAAATCACCTCGGGCCTGTTTTACGTAGACATTAATCCCACCAGCCGTTGGTTTCATCATCTTTAAGTGATTCTAAGGTATAAAATCCTGCACTACTTGAAGGCAGGGAGCAAACACTGTGTTTTACATTTCACCGTCCATTAGTTAGATCAGATGACAATTTTTGAGATGCATAATTTATACTATTCCTTGGCTCCTGGATGAATGAGAAGTGGGAGGAAATAATTAAAGACCTAAAAATCTTCCCAAAGTGCAATTTCACTGTGTCATTCCAGACCCAGGAACTCACAGTGGCTCCCTCCTGCTAATAAGCATCTCTTTTTAGCTTTCAAGTTCTATAATCCAGCTTACATCCTCTGCTTCTAGCCTTCTTCTTTACAACTCACCAACAGCAATGGTCCACTTCTGAGTATCCAAACCCCACACTGCTTATTTTTCTGTTTAATGTGTGTTGGTTTGAGCTTCCTGACCAGGTTGTCTGCATTTTTTAAAATGGGGATACACTTTACATGTCTTCTGACCCGCCCAGTGCAGATGATCCCAGTAAGATCCTCGAGGAAACAGGCCTTCCTGAAGTTACTGGGCTCAGTAAATATTTGTTGATCTTGTTTCTTGATTGCAGTATTTCAATAAATGTCTGATTGATTGCATGATTGAAAAGAAAAACCGAAGTGATGGATTCCTGTTATTTTCTGCTAGAAATTCATTGCAACAGGAATTGTGTCTGATTTGTGAAAAGGAAGTAATGTGATGCTGTTCACAATAGGGACTTACTGAGACAGAAGTCGAAGCACATCATCCTCCTGCTGGCTTCCCTGAGGCAACTTTCTGGGAGACACCCAGCTGTCTAATTCACATTTCTGAAAGGTGATGCGTGGGACAGCTAATGAGAACAGGGCAGCTCTGGTCAGATATCCCTAAATACATTTTACAGCTATCAATTGTGGTTAATAAGTACAAACTGAAAATTCCAAACCCTTAATGTGTTAAAAGATTTGATTTATAAATACCCCAATATTGAAAAATTGTGTTATCTCAATATGTTATAAAACAGTAAACTAACTATAATAAAATTGGTCCAATTTTTTGGACAATGGTTGTAGTAGGGTCATTTTCAACTAAAACATTTGTTCACTTGCTTTTGCTCTAATACTGTGAATGATTTACAGGGGAAAAATTGAGAAAAGGTGGACATAGGCGAAGTTAAAGTGAATATGGTTTTTATCAGTAAAATGAGTTTATATAGGAATTGTTAAATATAAAGAAAAGAAAACAGGTTTATTTAGCAACAACTAGTAGGCAGGTCTAGAGATGCAATTTTATATTATTGATTATTTTTATGAAGAAAATTGACTCTAAACACAACATTTAAATCACAGAAGTAGTGGGATGATTTGAACTCTGGAGATGTGAAAGTATGTGATTTGCCTTCTCTCTCTCTCCCTCTCTCTTTCTCCGTCTGTCCTTCTCACTCCTGAATTCACCGGATTATATTAGATGTATTTTCTTATTCTAAGTAACAACTCTACCACAAACTTCCAATATGGAGTTGAATCCTGGCACACAAGTCTACAAACGTACAGACAACTTTTTTTTGATGAAGAAAAGCTTGGTTGGTTTTTGCCCCCTCTCTAGCAGGCCAATATGTGAATACTAGAATGAGGTTGTACATCAGTCCTAAGTAGGAGGACGGTGGCTCTGGTCCTGTTCGACGCCTTGGCGTCACCCATCACACAGGGCTCTTGCTTCCACGCCTTTGCACATGACGTGACTTTTTGCTAGGAACACGCTTTAATGCCTGTCTCACCCTGGTAACTTGTATTTACCCACTAGGCCCTGAGGTAAACTTGTATTTACCTCCCTGTACCCCTGAACATACACCTGCACCCACATGCACCCCGTTCCCTTTGGCTACATCAGGGACCCTTTCCCAGTGTTCTCACGCCACTCCAGGCTTGCCTCTGCCATAGCAGGTAAAGCCTGTACTGTCACTTGTCAGTTTACTTGATTTTCCTCCACACTTGCTCACTAAGGACAGGGGAGATATTTTCAAGTTACCCAGCCCAGTGCCTGGCATAAAACAGAAACTCTGTATGTATTGATTTAATGAATAGATAGCTCAAAAAAAATTCAGAAATATCGAATAAATAAATGTAACTTTATCATAGGGTAATTAACTTGTCAAGGGGCAAGATCTGAGTTTTGTATTAATCCTTAGTACCTAGGGCAGTCTTTTGCACAGTGAGGTGTTGAAGAGATGCTTGCTTTGGGAATTGAATTATTACTTTCAGGTGTAATCAATGATTATAACTAGATTCTTGATATTTCCTAAGTAGTGAAATTTGTGGCAGAGGAAGGTTGGTTTCTCAATGGAGAACACTGGTTTGTAATTTTTGTATGCATTGTTGGTGGATGCTTCAAAGGAAGAGTTTCTGAAACTTGTTTAATAGTAAGAATCATCTGAGAAGCATTCACTGAAATTGTAGCGTTCCTATTCCCACCCCAGCCCCACTGCGTCACAATCTCCAGAAGTGAAGATTTCAACATTTTTATCAAGTGATTTTCCTACGACTTGAGGGGTTTTGGTTACTATTTATAGGACTTAGAAGCAATTTTGCCTAAGCATTGTGATAGCTGCATTTTATATTCAAAATTTTGGGTTTGCGTTTCCCCTCAGATTATATAAAGTACATTCTTCCTAAATGCATTAGAATGATTCCAAATGCTGAAAAATTCCAAATTAGTGGGGGTCCATAATATCAAGATTCTTTTGTGAGCCCAAATTTCTGATTTGAGCAGCCTAAGTCTGTTCAAATTAAATTTAAAGCAAGCCCCCAAACAGGCAGTGAAACTTAGCATCTCATCCTACTCTTTTGTCCTGACGCTTTAAATGATTGCATATTCCACAATGGCCCCTACCAGGGGCAGATGGTTCTATGTGGGACAGCTGAGACCACAAAAGTCTCTCACTTTTTTTTGGAAGTTGGTTATAGGAATTGTTTTTCAGAGAGAGCAATTTTGTATAGCACTTTGCTGTTGCGTTTGACTTTCTAAACACCACAAGTACAAATTTACTTGGTAAAAAGTATGCTGAGTTAAGAAGTTAAAAAACAAAACGAAACATAACCAAGCTAGCACTTGAGAGTGTCAACCTCCTACTCCAAAGATTTTGCTTTAGAAATCCTTTGAGTACGTGGGGGTCAAGGAGGAAGGTGAGCACCGCCCCTTTACCAAAGATTTGGCCATTTCTACAAACTCATCGTGCTGAGGTAACTCTTTAACCTTCTCCCTGTACACCAAACATGCACACGTGTGTCTAACAACTCCCTGCCACCACAGGAAAGCAGATTACAAGGAACAAAGGATATTAGCCTTCTGGTGCTGAGGAGTGAGGTAAACTGCAGAAACACACAGGAGACAGAACAAACAAGGAAGAACGCACTGACTAATGAACAGGACAGGAAACCAAACCAGAAAAACAAACAGGCAGAGAAAGCAACTGGTGGTTAAAGAAAGGAGCAGAGTAACACTCTGCCGAACCCAGGAGCCTGGCGCTCACCTGGGGCCCACCTGCTGAACAGGTGCAGGAAGGCAGCCAGAGCCGAATCCTTTTGTGGATTACAGCTCCCTCTCCTCCCTCCACACCCTGAAACAAGTAGAGAGGGGAGCGACCAGAAAGGCTGCATCTGTGGTTCTTTTTCCCTGATGGAAGACCCATAAACGCTTTATTATCAAGAGCCCATAGGCGAGGCAATGGTTACTGCAAAACAAGTAGCAGGAAGGACAGATTTAAAGGTATCAAAGCTACAAGGCTCATTGGATTAAAAGAAAGCTTCTGCTTACTGTGTGACTGGGTTCAGCTATAGCTGTATTAGAGTGGAGGATAACACTGGGTGATTGTAAATAAATTTTTGTACTTTGCTTGCAATACAACAATTCCTTTCTCGGGGGCTCCAGTGTAAATAGACACACACGCACACACACACACTAAAAATAAGTAACAAGTATTTATTGAGCACCTACTCTGAACAAGGGATTGTGTTATATAATGTACATATTAAAAAAGATTTTATTGAAGACTTTCAACCTGACAGTGGTGCTGTATGTGTGAAGGTACCTGAAGAGATTGGTTTTATTAATACTTTTTTTTTTCCAAATGCTTATTGAAGACTATTCAGGGTGAGGTGGAGGTGTGGGTGGGGAACTATGGGGAATATTCAAAAAGATTGATTGTTTTAAGAAAGGGGACACAATGGATTTGCTATTTTTTGACTCAACTACAGCTTTTCATAGTGGAGATATCCAAATTCTATTTTCCTAGTGAAATTATATTTGTCCTGCTTGAAAACACTCTTGAAAATTTTCTTAAAAGCTATGCAGGTAAGTTAGAATACTTTTTATGTTTCTTAACTTTAGATTGATCAGAGGGCAAAATGTTTTTCATGGCTCTAGAATCAAAAGTGAGGTTGAGGCACACATTTCTAGCCATTAAATCTTTTTATATTTCCAAAAGGCGAGGCACAAATTCGGCTCTGCCATTTCTAGCAGCCAATAAAAAGAAGGAAACACTATTAGTTACAAGATTCAGTATATACGTGAAAATAAAAACAACTCAATTTTTTTCAAACAAAGAACAAAAATGTGGATAAAGAGACCCAAGAGAAAGGTCTCCTTTAGCTGTTCTTAGGAAGGGTTCTGAGTAATGGAATAAACAATATCTACACAGCACCCTTTGATAAATACCTTTGCCTCATTTTATTTTTAATTTAACCTCCCTTGCTGAATTGTGTATATTATCATGAGACCCTTAAGTCTGTTTTGGTGCAAGGTTAGGGTAGGTGGGTAAGTAGAGAGATGGAAAATATGCTGGTCTGAATTAGGAAAAGGAGAAACAGCTTTCTGGAAACCCATTTTTACTTAGTTTACTGAGTGTCTGCTCACCCTTACTGTATCACTTTTCTAAGAAAAACTTTGAGAATGCCTTCTTCGTTCTACAAATAAAAGTCCTTTGGATTTCTGTACCAGAGAAATACAAAGCCGTGGCTTTCTTAGCCCTGAGAGTGCTGAGCCCACCCCTGTGGATGTTCAAGAAAAGGGGCTAAGTCCACCTCTTTCCATTCATGTTGACCTTTAAACAGAACACACCGTAGAGAATAGCTTGGAATTTAAGCTTATTAAAAATATACTTTTCTCCCCCTTGGACACTTTCTATTTTCCTAAACCTGCCCTGCGCTTTTCCATCTCTGTATCTTTGCCCAAGTTAGTGTCTGTCCCTGGAATGCTTTTCCCGTCTACTTCGATGTGTGTTTATAGAAATCATACTCATCTTTTCTAGGTCAATCCAAATTCGGCTTCTTCCAGGAAGCCCTGCCCAGTTACCCAAATATGATCACTCCTGCCCAAATCTCCCCAGAGTCCCTCATTAGCATAGAAGAAACACACATTCTGTGCTGCATTGCAGACACCTATGGATAAACGTTATTTTCGCATTTGGTAAAAAGTTCCCTGAGGTTTTTTTTCTCTTTGCAACTTCCTGTGAAGCTGTCATCGCTTTCAAATAAAAAGCTAAGTTAAAAAGACAGTCTTCTGAGGGTGCTCATTTTTAAACGTCCCTCCCCTAAGGATCTAGAATAGTGACTAGCACCAAGTAGGCCCTTGAAGAGAAATTGTGGAGTGAATGTCCGTGAATGAACACGGAAGCAGTATGTGCCAATGGGTAGAGAGTGGGATTTCATCTTAGAAAACCCGAATCCGGGCCTTAGCTTTGTTTCCTACTTGGGAAAATCTAGAACAAATGACTTAGTCGTTCTAAGCTGATTTTTTTTCATTTGTCTACTGGGAATGATAGTACTACGTCACTTCAGTGGGTTATTGTGGGGATTAAGTGTGATAATGAACGTGCTCTTATTTCATTAGCTGTAAGCACTGTGCCATTGTTAGTTATTATTGAGATTGTTGCCAAAGGAATTATGCATACATCGCCACTGGAGTCGCTCTGGGTGCCAGTAGCTTGTAGGTGCATCATTCTAAGGCAGTCTTGGTTTGGCACTCCCTTTCTATCTCTTTGTCACACTCGATGACATTCTTGAAGCACTCTCTTTTCATCCCTCCTAACAGTCCCCTGCATAGCCCATTTTGTCCTCTCCAGTAAGACTTAGAAATAGAAAACCAGAAAACTGGAACAGCTTCATTAAGCTGTGCTCCAGGGAGTTTAGAACGTGATTATACGTTAGTAGTCAAAACATTTCTAATTCAATTTATGTTCTGAACATTGTTATTCATATATGAAATACTTGTGTGAAGGAATTCCCTGACTTATAAACACCAGCTCATAAACTGTTCATTTTTAACAAGGGTCCTGGAGGAACGACCTCAGCTGTTGTATACTGATACAAACTCAAATGTGGTTTGGAACGTTGGCAGGTCAGGCCATCAGAGATTTCTTAAGAGGAAAGAATGAAGAATCACATGGGAGGAAACTTCACAAGCCAAGAAAATGAGGTTTGCAGAATGGGTCCAACAGCAGTGGTGTATATTCTGTATCTTACTCAGATTGCTTTCTGGCTTCGGCTTCAAACTGCCACTTTAACAGGGAAGGTATATTAACACAGCTGAATTTCTGCAGCCTAATGCTAGGAAGTGTAAGTCAGGGCCAGGCGCGGTGACTGAAGCCTGTAATCCCAGCACTTTGGGAGTCTGAGGCGGGTGGATCACGAGGTCAAGAGATCGAGACCATCCTGGTCAACATGGTGAAACCCCGTCTCTACTAAAAATACAAAAATTAGCTGGGCATGGTGCCGCATGCCTGTAGTCCCAGCTACTCAGGAGGCTGAGGCAGGAGAATTGCTTGAACCCAGGAGGCAGAGGTTGCAGTGAGCCAAGATCGCGACACTGCACTCCAGCCTGGGTGACAAGAGCGAAACTCTGTCTAAAAAAAAAAAAAAAAAAGAAGTGTAAGTCAGAACTGCCTCGTGAACACACTAACAGTGTGTCATGGAGGGAGGAGGATGTGGCTTGGTGTCTTTTTCTCTATAGTTCAGAGCCTACTAGAAGCCCAATTAAGAATGAGAGGGTGTGATCTGGGACCCATATCGTCAGTGTTAGAAGCAGAAAAGAGTCTTCCATGGTGTATATGTGCCACATTTTCTTTATCCAGTCTATCCCTTGTGTCACAAACCTGCATGGTCTGCACATGTACTCCAGAACTTAAAGTATAATTTAAAAAAATAGCAGAAAAGATCATAGTGGCAGAAGAGTTGACTCAGTACCCAGTGGTGTGCCTAGTCATTAAGACCAGCATGGGCAGCCCCTTGTGGTGTGGAACCCGTATTCCAGAGCACACAAAATACCTTGAGTGCGAGAAAGGATGGAGTTGCCGCTATTCTGTGTGTAGGGACCCAGGCAGAAAAACACTATTTTGTTTGTATTAGTGCAACCCCGTCAAACACCTCTGTTAGACTCGTGCTTGGGAGACGTGGGTTATCCCTGTGTGATCAGCCCCACGGACTGACTCCTCTCCTTTGACTGGAGCTCACCCATGCCTCTTGCCTCTGCCACCAGGATCACCGTGAATACATGCTGGCCCCAGAGCAACTTCGCTTTTCTCCTTCCTCTTTAGTTCCAGCCTCAACTACTGTTCTTCCACCTTTATTGTATTTGCCAGAAAAGGTGGTAGAAATGCCCCTAGAGGGAATGTCTTTCTGTCCCGAGTTAAATCAAAGAATTACCTTTCTGATGGAGACAGTGTTGTTCGGTGTGGCTTCCAAACAACTCTGAGAACTTAAGATGAGCTTCACAGTATGGGCTAAGGGTTTTTTTGTTGTGATCTAACCTTCATGACATAGATTATGTCATTCTCATGGGAATATGCAGTTTGTATTCCAACCAGACAATTTATTCAGCAATATAGGCTACACGGAGAGGTCTATATGGGGAAGGATTTGACTCACTTATTCTGTACATCGTAAGAGGGCTCAGTTAATGTTGGTTGAATTGAGTCATGTAATTTAGGGATCATCTATTTCAGCCAATCCTGCCTGGAGCTTCAATAGTCTGCTTTCTTTTAATTCAAATGACATTTTCCTGTTAAGTACAGGGTCCACACCACCAACTTCAATCATATATTGTCTATCATTTATTGATATAATAAGATGTGAAGATAATTGAAATGCTTTCCCATAATTTGGGTAAATGCTCTACTTGGTGGCCTTTTTCTTCCATCTCCACTGAACTCAATAGTTAGATATGATTTCTTTTGTGCTAAAAATAACAAAGACAGTATTTGGAAGAAATCAGAATGGACGAGCTGATAAATTATTTATGGCAATTTCTAGAAGCCTGCCAAACTGTTTTGTAATGTAGTAGAATCTTAATTTTTACTGAAGGACCCTATGACAATCTGCTAGGGTAAAAACCGTGACCTCTAAATGATACGAGAGAGTCCCACCCCGAGCCAGGCTGTGCGTTTTCCCATATCCTCACCAGGGCTTCACCTCCAGCTGACCCTACCTGGTCCCAGCGGAGGGGAGTTGGTTGGGACAAAGCCTGACTAAGACAGGAAAGGTGGAGTGAGGGAGAAGCCCAGCTCTGAAAGGGCACAAAACAAACCACCTTGGGGAATTATTGTGTGCCATTTCAAAGGTCTGTTTGGACTAATGCGCTTTGCTATTCAACTTTACATCCTTAATCTGTTGTGTCTGTTTTTAATAAAAAAAAAAAAATTGGGCAAAAATTAAGGACAATGAGAGAGTACTAGTGAATACAAATAGGTGAGAGATGAAAGCAGATCTATGGTGGGTCAGCAGCTGCAGCTACGGTGAGACATCCGAATGTGAATTTGACTGGTCCTATTGTTACCTCTTGTGCTTCAGCAAAAATGCCTTTGACCTGCTGTGGTCTTGCTCACTGATTAAATTCCCCAAATTGTGATGGGACCTTTTGCTGTTTGGAGAAATCCAACAGATTTGCTTATTGTCTTTCATCAGGGCCCCATCTTCATTCTCTTGTCGGTAGAAGACAAAAGCAGTGTTTTGTGCATTTTTTATTGGCTATATTGTATCTCTTGGAAAAATTAGTTTTCTACAACTTTTTTTGACAAAAGTTTTATAGCTTTAAGTCAGATATTTTCTTAATGGAGCTTTTCTCCTATTATATGTTATTCATATAGTAGTTGCACAGTTAATGTCTTATCTGTAACAGACTTATACGGACCTAAAAGGAGTTGTTAAGTATTAGAACGTACACAATCTTGGAATAATTTGATCTGAACTCTGCACTGAGCAGTTGGGGAAACTGAGGCTAAGACATGTTAAGTGGCTTGCACAAGGTCACACAGCAGCTGATAAAAAAGCTCATTGTTTGGGTCTTTTGAATTTACACCATCCTTTCTACTATACTCCATTCCACATTCTGCATCCACCAGAGACCTTTACACAAGATCTGAGCTCCGCCAGTTGTCCCCGAACAAATCCTTATCTTAAATCATGTTCTTTCTCCATATTCCTGTTGTTTTAATCACTAGTAACTGTCTTTCTCCCACAAACATTAAGGAAGGCACTAGGTGGAAAGAGTAATACTGTCCTTGACTGTGGGGCTCTCTTGATTTAAAATAGCAGAATGTGGTGAAATGATAATACATTTGAGGAAAAGAGGGCAGAAGAGCTGAAGACAGCAGAAGTGCTGACCTGCATGAATACCCCTCTGAGGGGGAGCAAGAGAAACTTCTTTTATGAATGGGGAGGAAAGAAATGGTGATCTGTTTGTGCAAAATACCAAATCATTTTAACCAGACAAGACAGAGTTTAACTTAGCTGACAAGAATGCTATGAATCACCGGGGTGGTAGAAGGTGAAACTCCGTTTGATACTCATAATTAGAATATTGTGGACAGAAATTGCTCATGTAAAATAAACTTTCTACAGTGTTGCAACATGTTAGAGAGACAGGTAGAGTTGTCTTGAAAATTTTTAATGTTTCCAATTCCTGCAGCTTTTACAAAGGGCTCTGTAAGTTAAAATATAAATCTATAATACTGTCCGTGCTTCGTAACTTGCTGTAGGTCACTGGATAATGATCTCTAGTCTAAGAAATTGTCAGGTATGTTGATAATACTGTAAGTAGGGCATTTATTGCATGCGAACTTGTTTTAAGATCTTACTGTAGCCCCGCTGACTCTCTATTTTGCCATTTACTGGGTTAAGCTGGGAGGAATATAGTGATATATGAAATAAAGGGGCCTATTTTCTGTGGATTAAAATAGGATGGAAATAAAAAATTAAATTACTAGAGCCAAATATAATAATTATATTTAATATAACCAAAAGTAATTTTTTCCTCTGGTGAAGATTTTCAAACATATAGTAAAAGAAAAGAGAATTGTGTAATCAACACCCATGTACCCTTCAGTTAGATTTAATAATTTTTAACATTTGCCATATTTGCTTCATGTACTTTTTTTCTGCTAAAGGTTTTCAAAGTAAATTACAGATGTTACATTTCACCTCTAAACATGTTTTAATAAGAATATTTTCTATATAATGACAATTTCAGTATCACGACTAATATAATTAACAAATGTTTCCTATTATTGCCTAAAACCCAATTCATAATCTATCCAATATATATTTTATAGCTGGGTTTGTTTAAACCAGGATCCAATTAAGACCACACATTACATTTGGGTATTATGACTCTTCGATTTCTTAGAATCCAAACCAATACCGCCCCTTCCCCTCTCCCCCTCAACCCCTCCTGCGTCTTTGGTGCAGGACACTGACTTGCTGGAGAGCAGGCCAGTTGTCATATAAAATGTCATTGTTTTCTGTTGGTGTTTTAACTTGTTCTTCTATTCTTTGTTTCCTGTAAACTGAAAGTTGGGCCTATAGGCCTTACTTGGTACAAATTAGAGACAGTTTTTGGCAGGAGTATTTCAGAGAAGACCTAATAATTCTACTTCTACATATATATCCAAGAAAAATCGGATCACATGGCCACAATAAAAGGCTTGTTACAAGAATGTCCATAATAGCTTTCTCTGCAAAATCACTCCTAATTTACAGTCACTCCAAATTGGAAACAACCCAGATATCTGCCAACAAGAGAATGGATAAACAAAATGTAAAATATCCGTACAATGGAGTTCTACTTAGCATTAAAAAGAAGTAACTAATGATAGACAAATCAATATGGATAAAGCTTGAAAGCATTATATTGAGAGAAAGAAGCCATTTACTGAAGTGTACATATGATATGATCCCATTTATTTGAAGTACAAGAACCTGCAAAATTAATCTATGATGTCGGAAATCAGGACATACGACTTTGGGCCAGAGAATGCAGATTGACCCCAGAGGGGCACAGGGGAATTTTTGAGGTGCTGGAAAAGTTCTGTATCTTGATTTGGGGACAGTAGCATGGGTGCATAGATTTTTCAAAACTCACTGAGCTACTTTTACAGTATGTAAGTAATACCATGATGGAAAGAAAAGAATTAGGTGAATCTGTGTATGTATTGCATTTCCCAGGAGGCATGTGAAATCAGGTAAGGTTTAGTGATGCTAAGATTGCTGGAAAAACATGAACATTTTAAAGGTAGACTTTTTAATTTTAAGAAGAATCTGAGTTACACCATGGTGAGAATTCCATGATCATAGACCTCTTTTAAAGACTGTAATTTTCTGCCTCAAAATTAAACTCAGCCTTCTGAAAATACAAGTATTGTTCTGCGGGAAAGAAAGGCAATATGGTGGTCATGGATGAAATGGAAAGAGAATCCCAGTGAGGAGTAGGGAGATGCTGATCCAAAATGATGAGAAATTTAGGAAAGAGTAAGAAAAAGGTCCCAGGAACCTTCCCACCCATAAAGTTAAAAAGCTGTATCGTGCACTCGGCTGAGAGAGGAAGGCCAAGGAGACAGGTTGATGAAAATCTGCTGTGATAAGAAGCTCCTTCCCCGCTGGGCGCTGGCAGGGAGGTTTTGCAGCCTCCTACGCGGTCCCAAGCACACCTGTCACTCCCTGGACTTCTGCGCAGGGAACCAAACCAGAGGAAGGTCGATGAAGACGCTGCACTGGCCAGTTCTAGCAGCTGGACAGCACTCAGTGCTCCTCGGGATCAGAGCCTGTGTCTTTCTGTTAGATGTGAGCGTCGGAAAGCTCACTAAAGGGTTTTGTCCTCGTAATTCCCAGAGGGATTATTGCTTTGCTGACAGCAATTTACTCATACCATGTCATGACACAACATCCACACAAAAAGAAAATTGAGCTTCACCTTGAGGGCTGAGGCTTCTGAATTTGACTTATTTGTAATGGTGAGTCTTACTCTGAGGAAGCCTAAGGCACAAAATCCTAGACTTTAAAAACTGTTTCACCCAGTAGGTAGGGGTACAGGGTAGGCAGGAAGGTTCATGTTCAAATTGCCAAAGGTTATTTCACTTTATAAAAATGGTTAATCACAGGTTTCCTTAAGTCATCCTCTTCCCAGAGAGGTCACGAGACTGACCAGCCTTCCATGTTCTCCCAGCAGGCAAGAGCAAGGCCTTACATCACTAAGGCATATATATATTTCATGAGACTGGATGGGATTTATGCCCTCTTTGTGATGTGTGCACTATTTTATGAATTCTTTCTATTAAGTATTCTAGTATCTTAAAGCTGTAATCTTCTAAAAATTCTCCTTATGGAAAGATAAGTAAGAATGATTACTAAAACGTTCAGTGGATGAAAACATGTTCCATCTTCATGTTAAACTATAAATCAAATTAAGAGGATATTGTCTCACTAGACACTAAATTATTAAAATATGATAATTCTCAGTAGCCTTATATGATCTGAATCATTTAATCTATTTATTTCCTCACTTATACCTTGACTCTATCCAAAACATCTTGGAAGAGGCTGAAAAAATAACATGCAATTCCAAATGATAAAGAGATGAGAAAAATCAAGCTAGAAGGGTAAGTCAAGTATCAATAAAATAAAATGAAATAAAACCAGGACACAAGTGAGCACATGCCATTGCGTCCTATACGATAGTGGAGGTGGGCACAGATTTAGCCCTTAGCTTACTGGTAACTAAAAACAAGGAAAATACAGTATGTGACCATATAAAAATATCCAGGGAGCAACAACAAAACATTGCTTGGGAGAAATCAGTTTAGTGGATCCTCCTAAAGAGGACAAGGTACAATGAAAAAGACATTTTCCTATCCCTCCATTAGTGAGTTACATCTAACTACTTCTCATGATGTCTCTTAGGACATGACTCAGGCCAAAGTTAACTTTGGTAAAAGCAATTATACAATCTGGGGACTCCCAACCCCCGAACCAAAGTGTGGTCTAAGTATGCAGCCTTTACGATGATGGCTTGAATTACAGAAATGGATGGGCAGCACATCCTTGAAGCTGTTTCCTGGATCTTGCCTTAAATAGTTTCCTCGACCTTGTTATACTTGTACATTTGTTCAGACGTGGAGAGTAGATAGTTTAAGGTTATATTCTCTGGCAAGGAGTGAAATAACAGCTTAGCTTTTAATGAGCATGTACTGTGTGCCAGAGATTCTAAGAACTTAGGTTGTATTATTTCATTTAATCCTCATGACAAGCCTATGGGGCTATCATTTTCATTTTTATAGATGAGATAAAGAGGTATGAGAGGTTAAAGGTGGAATAGTTGTTAGGTATTATGGAATAGAAAGTAGGCAGCCTGACTCCACTGTGTGATACTGACGTCAGGAATTTGTCTCTGGTAGGTCGCCGGGGTAGGTGAGAGCCTAGACAGAGAAGGCGAGGTTTGGCCTGTGGCTCCCCAAACTCAGAAGCCCGACCAGAGCCAGTGCCTGAATACACTCATTCTACTTCTGCACAAATTGCACAAATATAATTTGGTTAATTTTTTTCTCTTTTCTTTCGTTCCTTTAATTTTCTTTTGGAGACGAGTCTCGCTCTGTTGCCCAGGCCGGTGTGCAGTGGTGCGATCTCAGCTTACTGCAACCTCTGCCTCCCGGTTCAAGCAATCCTCCTGCCGCAGCTCCCGAGTAGCAGGGATTACAGGTGCATGCCACCACACCCAGCTAATTTTTGCAATTTTCTGTAGAGACAGGGCTTCACCATGTTGGCCTGGCTGACTTTGTTAAGTTTTAAACAGTCTCAAAAGTGTCTGGTAGAATAGGTCCAGAAAGAGATAGACAGGGCAAACACAGCCACCCATCTTTTACAGAATACCTTTCTAGAGTGTGGGAAAATATGTCTCTTCCCAATCAGAGAAGTTTTCCCCAGCTCTGACATCCAGTCTGATACTTTTAGAGTATTTTAGGTTCACCTAAACATGCAGTCAGTAGCCTACTAAAAGGAATTGACCTTGATAGGTGCTTACATTTATCTTTGATCTACTGAAAAGCCTCAAGTCCTGAATCAGTGGTTCTCAAAGTGTGGTTCCACCAGTAGCATTGATATCACCTGGGAACTTATGAGAAATATAAATTCAGAGCCCCCACCCCAGACTTACTGTTTTGGAAACTCCAGGTCAGCAGCCCAGCAATCTGAGTTTCAACATATCCTCCGTGATTCCAATGTGCCCTAAAGTTAAGAACCACTGACCTAAACTACTTTGGCATAAATAGCTGAAGCAGGACATAGCTATTGATATTACCTCTCAGGGAGTAATAGTGTGCTGCAATTAAAAAGTAGCATGGCAAGGACAACCTAGGGCCCGATCCCCTTTTTTATAGATGAGAAAACTGAGGCTCAGGGAAGTGGAGAGATTTACCTGAGCTCACACAGCAAGTTAAAAGAGGCAATGGGCTTGAACCCAATTTTCCTGACTCCAGGTCTAAGGATATTTTTTCCCTTTTTCCTATGACAGTTATATTTCCTGGAGAGGCAGATTTCCTCTCATTCTTTTCTATGGTGTCTCCATGGGTGGAAGCTTATACAAGTGGTTGCTACATTTTCACTACCCTGAATCTTTCTTCTACTTACTGGTTCCACCTAAGAAGGCGAATGAACAGGTTTTACTGTGGGTAATTCACTCTTTCATGTTCTATATACATTAAAAATGCATCAAACCAGTGAACACCCTTTAGAACTCCTGACACTCAATGTTTTTTTGAATGCTTGTAGAATGACTTACATTCTATTCTCTGAAAAAGTGTAGGATGAGCTTTCAAATCATTAGTTTTAAGGATTCTCAAGGAATTCAAAACTCTAAATGATGTCTTTTTGGGAGTTGTAGCTTTCTGAGTTTTCTAAAAAATTTAAACATATATAAACCTCAGAAGACAAGTTACATAATTTTTCTGTGCCTCATTTTATTTGTCTAAAATAATGCCTCCCTTAAAGAAATGTTTTGCAAATCAAGTAAAAGGATATATGTAAAGCCTGATGCCTAACATAAAATAAATGCCTAATAACTATTAGTTCATTCATTCTTCCTCTTTCTTGTTCTTATTAATGTTAATAGTTGATAGGCGATTGGAGGTCCAATGTAATTATTAGTGACTTTTTGAAAACTAACGTAGGAGCAGCTCATCTGTTCTGTAAAAAGTTGCTAGGTGATGTCTCTTCTTTGATTTTTCTTGGTGGTTGTCCTAAGGAATTTGCTGTGTTTTGTGTTGATTGGACTCATGCATCCTAACCTATCCCTCATCACCTTACTTCATGGGACAGGGGAGACCAGTAGACCGCCTACCGTAGAAGAAAAGGTTATCTGTTTGGTTTCAGCAGAGTAGACATCAAGGGACCAGTTCTATGTTATGTTCTTGGGGTGGGGCAGTAATTTTTAGGCCAGTAATTCAGGAACCCATTGAATAAAAGAAAACTTTATCACAGGATGCTGTGTTTGGTATAAGCACTAGCTCATTTGTATCTCAATACAAGATAAACACAGTACTTCCATTTTCTTATGGTTGCTCAAATTTTGCCAAGTTCAAGCATACATTTCATATTTTTAGAAAAGAATACATATTTTAAAATGATAGAAATCAGGTTTTATGCTACTTTAGGGTGCCAAGCTTGCCTTTCCAAAACGTCTGTCTATGAATCCTTACCTACCATTTCACTCATTTTTTTTTCTTTTACTTGTCATAAATATCATTTTTCTGCAAAGTGGCATTGCCCGGTGTGTGTTTTCTGCCACTAGGGCAGGCTAGCTGACCTGCAGAAGCAATTCTTCAGCCATCATCAGTATTACTTAATATTTACCATTACAATCTGTAGAATTAAGAGATAATAACAGTATTCACAACAAACTACAGTCGTTTGTGATAGCACGCTCTGATTCTCTACTGGGTTTGTGTCCTAGAATGCTTTTGTAGGATCTAATCAATATTCCAACTGCCTTGTGACATGGAAGTTGTTTGTGGCAGCCACTGTTTTTCAGTTTGTTTTGTTTCGGTGTGTGTCGGGGGGGGGTGGGAGGTGTTTTAAGAAAAGTACCCTAAAAATGTTTCAAATTACTTCCTCTTTCCTAAGCTCTAATTGGTATAGTAATTGGCACTCCCTATCCAAACACTGGTCACACTCCAAAAGTCAGTTTTCTCTCTTTTTTACGGGCACATACTTCTCGAATAAAAACATAATTTACAGAAAGGTAACAGAAAGTGGTTATTCAATTCCAGGAGACCGAGGGAAAAGAAAATCACCTTTGCGAGGGTTAACTTTCTCAGAATCAGATATTGGTCCAAGCTACAGTTTCACGTCCCCCACCCGGCTGCCAGAGGGCAGGGAGCGAGGGAAGGGCGATGCTGGAGATAGTTGGTAGTTTCTCATGCAGTTCTGTTTACCTCGCAGAATGGCTCAGATTCACGGGGTGGCTCATCTGTTTGTTTCCCAGGAGTGCCCTCCTCATCAGGTACAAATGACTTGTTGTTCCCCATCCCGTCTGCCTCCTTGGTGACGGACAGACGAGAACTGTTCCCTGTGCTCTGGGACTCTAATGTGATCTGGGTCGTGCTGGTGGCAGGAGGGGAGGGACGAGGCGGGTGGGGGAGGCATGGGGGGGAACAGGGGAAGTTAACACTGGGGGAACTACAGTCTTTCTTGGAAAAGAAAGTGTGTTTGTGTTCTAGGGCTAGTGCCCTTCTCTCACAGCTGTTATAATATTGATCTAGCTGTGATTTGGGACTTGGTGTTAACATCACCCTCGTCAGTGGGAAAGTGAGCCAGGGAAATGGAGAACTCAGTATTTCTTCTGATGTAGCAACTCAGAGAAACTGAATATTACAAGGAGGGTGGGGGAAGGAACGCCACTGCTTTGAGCCTCACGGCAGATACAGGAGCCCTGAGTTGAATAGTAATACCTGTGGCTTTTATGGCCCCCTACAACCAAGGAGCTTGAAGCTTGACTGTACATTAGTCAAAATTGCCCTGTCAGGGGAGGTGATCTCAGGATACATACTAAACAGGAGGAAATTGAGGCAAGGAGATTAGTGATTTGCCCGGATTCCCATGCTAATACCGTTGGCAGAGCTGGGAACACACAGCACCCCATTTATCCCATGACCTGTGGGTTAGACACATAGCCACCCCAGGGGCACTTGTGGGACACTTGGAGCTCATGATTCGTGGCCCTCATGTGTTTTCATTATTTGCTTGTCACTATGCCTTGAATTTCCACCACTGGCAAAACAAGTGCTTGGACAAGTTATTGTATCTCTACAAGAACCCCTTTTAAAGAATTGATTAATAACTATCATGCTTTAGTGTCTACTGTGTGTGGCCTAAGCACTTTATATGCAATATTTCTTATCCTTAAAATAGCCCTGCGAGGTAAGTGTGAATATCTTAATTTTATAGAAGAAGGAGCTGCGGTCTGTACAGTTTCAGAAACTTGCCCAAGGAGGAAAACGTAGCTCAAGAGAGTTTAAATGATTTTTTTGTATTGCATTTTAGGTTTTGGGGTACATGTGAAGAACATGCAAGATTGTTGCATAGGCACACACATGGCAGTGTGATTTGCTGCCTTCCTCCCCTTCACCTATATCTGGCATTTTGGGGACTCAGATAAGAATTGCTGAAGCTGGAAATTGAGAGATGTCAGTTTCCAAAGCCTGTGGTCTTTTTATAGAATCATGCTCCCTTCTTTAACCTTTACTAGGAGAAACTTAAGCCAGTCCGTCTTACTTAATAAATGTATCAAAGATTAATCACCTTGCAAATTGGAGAGTGGAGGGGCAGGGAGCAGGTAGTGAATTTTAGGGAGTTGGGGTGAAGGACAAGAAGGGAGATAGCCTGATATCAAAGACACACTTCGCCTCACTTCACACTTGCCTGCCTTGCCAAGTTTACTTCTTGGTGAGTGGGCTGTGGCTTGATGCTACAACTCAGCTTTTTAGGCACCTGCCCATTAGGAGAAAAGCCCCTGAATGTCACATTCCCCTGACCACACCCTCTCTGCGCAGACGCCATTGTAACAAACTTGATCACACAGAGTGAGGCTCCGTAACGCTTAGCCATCATGACTGCTATCTAGACTGCAAGCCGCTCCAGGGCAAAAGACCGTGTCCTCCTCACATCTGCGCCCCCAGCACAGTGCCCTGACTCGTTTGAGGTATTTGAGCCATGTTTGTTGAATGTGTGAAAGAACAGCCAAAGGAGCATTGGTAATGACTTCATTTTAGTTAGCGTCTTCATCTCATGGTCTATAGGAGACAGAAAACTTGGTATATTATTTATTTTTATTTTGTATTTATTTTTATTTATTTATTCATTTGAGATGGAGTCTTGCCCTGTCGCCCAGGCCGGAGTGTAGTGGTGTGATCTCATCTCACTGCAACCTTTGCCTTCTGGGTTCCAGCTGTTCTCCCTCCTCAGCCTCCCGAGTAGCTGGGATTATAGATACACGCTATCACGCCCAGCTAATTGTTTATATTTTTAGTAGGGACGGGGTTTCACTATGTTGGCCAGGCTGGTCTCGAACTCCTGACCTCAAGTGATCCACCTGCCTTGGCCTCCCAAAGTGTTGGGATTACAGGCATAAGCCACTGCACTTGGCCAAAAACTTGGTGTTAAGTAAGAGGAAGTAGTAGAACCCCTAACTTTTACTCATTAATCGAGAACCTACTACACGCAAGACGTTGTGGAGAATGATGCAATTAGGAAAATTCTTGTGGAGATTACTGTGTACTTGAGGACTCAGAAAGGTAAAGAACAAACTAACAGAAACTGAGGTGGCTGGCAGCAGAAGTCACTGAATTCTGCAATACAGGTCCAGAGATTACATGGTGGAGTAACTGGTTAAGTTGATATGAGAAACATTTAATGAACAAGATGACACATACAACCCTGACATGGAAGAATAAGTAGATAGAGGACAGTGATCCATAGAGGGAGGCTATTCTGGCTGAAGGAACAATGTGAGTAAGATCAACCAGAGGCGACTTCATTTAGAGGAATGGCAAATAGAAAAATATATGCGGAGCATGGAATACATGGAGAGAATGGTGGAGTATGAAGTAGAAAAATAATTTGCAGAGAGGCTTAAACCTTGTTTTAGAGAAATAAGGAAGTCAGTAAAGATTTTTGAGAAGTCAAGCAACGTGATCAGACTTGTGCTTCAGAATCACCCTATGGATGCTATGGAAAGAAAATTGCTCCATGAAAGTGGGCAAGCTAAGTGATTTCTTGACTATTTTCTTTGATCCTAGGGTAAGAGCCCTTTGCAACGTTTACTTTGTAGAGGCCATAAAACCACATCAAAATGAATCATGCACTATCATCCTCTACGTTTGTGGCTTCAGTAGGCATGATGAAATGGTCAGGTTTACTGAAATTTCAGGTAATCAGGGCAGGAGGGGAAGTCATTTTAGCAAACACGGGCCATTTGCGTGGAACACCAGATCTACCCACAATCAAAGTCTGTGTCAAGGAGAGGCACCACTGGGCATGACTGGAGGGCCCTCTATTTTCAGTACATGGTCTCCAGCTGAGTGGGGGTCCATTTTTTCTCACCCAGGACAGTTACAACTTGAGACACCTTCTGTAGTGAATCTTAGAATCTCAGCCCCAGGAGGACTTCGCCCAGTTTGGGTAGTTTGTGTTTTTGTTCCCTCAGGCATAATGCTGCAGAGCACTTAGAGGTACATTTTCCGCACAGTGTGTAGGGATTTAGTCCCATTCGTGATAATGGAATCCCTCCAGGAAATCTCCATGCTGGGCCAGGCTGAAAATTCACCCCTGATTGTTCTGTTTGATTTGTTTCACCTGTGTCTTCCTCCGTTCAGCTCTGAGGATGTTTGCCGGCTGGTTAGTGAGCCTTGAACCTGGTGCTGAGCCTTAACCCCACACAGAATCAAGCAGGCATCTTTACTGCAGAAGGAAAGGGTTGGATTTAGTGCACTTATATATGAAGCTATGTTAGTTCTAAGAAAGACAAGGATCCCCTGTGCTGCTCTCAGAACAGCAATGTGCTCATATTCAAAGCTCAGTTTTGTTGTGTCAGTTCAGGAGTGAAAGGGAGTGAGTTCCCAGTGTGACTCGGGGAGACCTAAGAGCCACTCACCCTGGTGTTGAGGACACAGTGGAGCCCAAACCTGAACAGAAACGGGCTGGCCAAGTGCCCATGTGTGGGGAGGGCGCAGTGCGGGGAAAGAAGCTCTCTCACTCCCAGGTATGGCTCAGAAGAGTAATCACCCTTCTCATAGCACCTGCCATATATGGACCTCTGAGGTAGCAAAGACTATTGCTAATGGGGCTCAGCTGTTATACATTAATGTATTTTCTCTAGCCTCTAATTCAGTAGTTATCTTCAGAGTAGCTTGATTTGCTCTTGTGCATTTAGGTACCATGACATGCTGGTTATCGGATTTTTCCCTTCATGATGTGGGAATGTGGTTGGGAGGCCTGACATCAGGACTCAGCCAACAAGTTGTTTCTGTCCTTGGCCACTGTCACGTGTCCTGTCTGGTGTTCATGCTCGTCTGAGCAGCACTTGTCTTTATGCCATTTCCATGTGCTCTTGTGTGCTGACAAATAAATGAGGCCTAAAGCCATGAACGCCAGCTCTCCCCTTAGGATCTCAATGCTATACATCAAATCAAGATCTTGGAAGCTCGACTTTGGATTCGGGGTAGAATTTTGCCTTTCAGCCTCCTCACGATCTAGAAATGTGATTAAGAGTGTGGACTCAGGGGTCAGACTGCCACGGCCGACAACCCCCAGGTGCCTGTGAATGTATTTAACCTCCCAAGTCATCATTTTCACTTCTGTAAAATATAAGTAATACTGGTATTGTAAAATAGGCAAAAATTCAGTGAGATAATCCATGCAAAGAACGTAGATCTGTGCCTCTCTTGCAATAAGTGCTCAAAAAGTGATCACTAGTACTAATTTTTATTCGTTCTGCAACTCCAAATAATGCTGCAGGGATTTTACATGTAGATGTGGAAACTGTAAAGGTGCCTTTGAGTGTGATGTTTTTTCATTCTGTGTATTGTCTGCTTATGTATGTCATTTTCTTTAAATAACAATCATTAAAATTTAGCTCCAGCAGAAAATGATTGTACACATAGGGTATCCGATGGCTTGCTCTCAGCAGCCAGGGGAGACGGGCAGCACCAGCATGTTCTGCTCATTTCACAGTTAGGAAACTGAGTCTTAGAATGGTAAATACTTCCTAAGAGCACATAAGCAGTATGTGATGTGACTGAGACTTAATCTCCATTTTTGTTTTTTGAAAGAGAGTGTCTTTTGTACTTGTTGGGGAAACACAACATGGAAAGAAAAAACTGACAGGATTTTCTGAGCAAAAGAAGTAGGAAAAACAATCTGGGAGAGCTGGTGTGATTCGTTATCAGAAGCTAAACAGCATCCTTTGGATGCCCTCAGGAAGCCGGTGATCTTGGACTTGTAGACATTTCGTTGAAAATGATTTGGAAAAATACAATTCTCCTTCTGCAGTAGCACTTATTCCCCTAAAGGTAAGTTTACTCTTAAATGATTTCAAATTCTACAAAAAAGATATAAGCAAGAATATTGTACCCTGGTATTTTCAAGGAACAGCATGTCATCTGCATTTTTGTCATCATTGTAAATTATTTATTAAGAAACAAGTTGCATGTGGCTACATGCAGAAAACAAACTTTCCAAACAGCCTAGATGTCCTACAATTCACCGTTGTCTGTGCAAGTCAACAATATAATGCAATTCCACAAAAGCAAATATGTATACAAACAAAAAAATCATATTTTTATTATTATTATACTTTAAGTTCTGGGGTGCATGTGCAGAACACGCAGGTTTGTTACATAGGAATACAAGTGCCATGGTGGTTTGCTGCACCCATCACCCCGTCATCTACATTAGGTATTTCTCCTAATGCTCTCCCTCCCCTAACCCCCACCCCCTGCTATCCCTCCCCTAGCCCCCACCCCCTAACAGGCTTCGGTGTGTGATGTTCCCCTCCCCATGTCCATGTGTTCTCATTGTTCAATACCCACTTATGAGTGAGAACATGCGGTGTTTGGTTTTCCAAACAAAATAATATTAAGCCAAATGGGTCAACACTAAGTGAGTTATACTATATAATTGAGAGCCTCTGCATCTCTGTTAGGTGTTTTTTTGTTGGGTTTTTCTGGTCTTTTTAAAAAAAAAAAAAAGTTTTAAGTTCAGGGGTACATGTGCAGGCTGTGCAGGTTTGTTACATAGGCAAACTTGTGTCATGGGGGTTTGTTGTACAGATCATTTCATCATCACCCAGGTATTAAGCCCAGTATCCATTAGTTATTTTTCCTGATTCTCTTCCTCCTCCCACCCTCTGCCTTCCAGTAGGTCCCATTGTGTGTCGTTCCCCTGTATGTGCCCATGTGTTCTCATCATTCGGCCCTCACGTATACGTGAGGATGTGCGGTAGGTATTTTATTTGTCATGCCAAGTTTGAGTCTGAATGGCTTTACAAATTGGAGGAAAGGCAGCAAATGGTTCTACTTTCTTCAGCTTCTTGAGGACTAGTCTGAGCTCATACCTCGCCTTATACTATAAGCACTTGTCCTAGAGTTGGTGCATAATAAGCACCTGGTAGATGCTGGGTAGTAAAATTGGGTAAATTAAATGAGATAAATGAATAGATACGCACTTACTTGGAGACATATTGGTGGAGGGGAAATTTCTTGGGCATCCTGAACTACATCGTGGAAGAGGCGACTGTATTAAACAAAGGAGCCTGGCTGCTGTGTAACTCCTCGTGAGCCTCCACAAGTCCGGCCACACAATCTGAACTTGAAATTGCTGAGGGAAGAGAAACTAAGAATGTCTTAGATTCTTATTTGCAAAAAAGACATATAGATTTTAAACATTTGTATGTACTAAAAATATTTAATGAAGTTTTAGTTAGGATTAATATCATTATTTAGTGCAACGAGATGTGAAAAGCTCACTTTATTTTGTTATACTTAGCCCAGCATATGGTAAAAAGTTCAGTTTGTAGATTAATTTACAAACAAATTAATACTTTGAACTCAAGAAGTTAGATGTGAGAGGAAGAAGGGTACTATAGGCCGATATTCAGAAAAAAAATGCCAGAATTAATTTCTCTTGCAACGGTTGTCCACTTAATGTCTGGCTTAGAAAACCATTCAAATGAAAACTTTAAGCAAAAGCTGTAGTAATCTAGAGTTTGAGGGGTCCTCAGTGTTCCAGAATCCCGCATTCCTTTCTTCCTTATCTCCTTTGGAAGAGTTTTGATTCACTCCTACAAAGCAATATCCCCTTTTCTTCAAAAACTGTATTTCAAGCCTTCTCTTCATGTCTTAGATGCGGCTACACTAGAACCAGTTTAACCAAGTTGGCCAGTTGAGTGGTTACCAGGCAGAAGAGTCTCATTAGCTTTCCTCCTGGCTTGTACACAACAGGGAGGTGGCCTTGGGGGTTTCGGTGGTTCTTGGTGAGAGATGGGGCTGTTTAAGCATCATCTGGGAGGAGCTAGAATTCCCAGGAAGACTGGTTGGAACTAAATGTTCTTTTGTTCAATCTTGATGTTACTTTAAAATCTCTCTGTAACAAGGGAGATTGTGCTGGCTAAGCAACATGTATATTTTCCCTTTCCTGTATATGGTATTCCCGTTGAAATAAAAGTGATTTGGCTAAGCTTACCATTTTGTACCTTCACTTGTACTTACAAGCATATCAGTCCTTGTTTTCTTTGTGCCAAAGACCTCTCAATGCCCTTCCAAGTAGGAGAGATAGTCTCCTTTTTCTATTTGCTGTTGATTCCATTTCTCTATTTGCTGTTGATTCCATTTCTCTATTTGATTTGCTTAATGAACATTGAATTTACACATAACAGGGGGATAAGGTTCAGGACAAATAAACAACCACAGTTTAAGGAAGAAAGTGGCACAAGGCAGAAAGGTTATGGGGTAACACGCACACCTATCATTCAGTTAAAACTATGGGTTTTGATGTTTGCATCAATCCGTGGAGTTATTGGGGCTTTCTTTTTTGTGGCAATAATATTGCAGCTATAGAGGTAATTTGTGATATTTCTCTTCTTCTTTCTTTTTTTTTTTTTAGGGAAGAAAGAGAGAAAGAAAGAAAAAGAATTAAAAAAAAAAGAAAAAGAAAAAAAAAGAATAAAGGAAAGGAAGAAAGAGGAAGAGGAAGAGGGAGAGAGAACAGGGGTGTTGCTTTATTGCCCGGGCTAAAATGCAGTCTAAAAACGGGTATGCCTGTAATTATGTTTAATAATAGAGATAGGAAGAAAATAATTAACAAGCAGCCAACCAATATTTCATTTAAACCTGAAAATACGTGTGATGTAGTACTGATAAGAGTGTATGTTTTGTGTGTTTTAAGTGGAGAGTTCTATGAATGTTAATTAAGTCTACTTGTTCCGGATCTGAGTTCAAGTCCTGAATATCGATGTTAACTTTCTGTCTCATTGATCTGTAAGTCTCCCACTATTATTGAGTGGGAGTCCAAGTCTCTTTATAAGTCTTATATATCTGGGTATTTTTGTATTGGGTGCATATATATTTGGGATCTTTAGCTCTTCTTGTTACATTGATCCTTTTATGTAATATCCTTCTTTGCTGCTTTTGATCTTTGTTGCTTTGAAGTCTATTTTATCAGCAAAAATTGCAACTCCTGCTTTCTATTTATTTATTTTTGCTCTCCATTTGGTTGGTAAATTTTTCTCCATCCCTTTGTTTTGAGTCTTTGCGTATCCTTGCATGTAAGATGGATCTGGATGTAGCATACTGATGGGTCTTGGCTTTTTTTGCCTGTCTGTGTCTTTGGATTGGGGGATTTAGTCGATTTAAATTTAGAATTAATATCAATATATATGAGTTTGATGCTGTCATTTAATGTTGGCTGGCTGTTTTGCCAGTTAATTGATACAATTTCTTGATTATGTTGATGTTCTTTATTTTTTGGCATTTTTTTAGAAAGGCTGATACTGGTTGTTCCTTTCTA
>NW_016107426.1:5059474-5116178 GCF_001604975.1 Cebus imitator | reverse complement strand
GAAAGTTTTCCTGAATAATATCCTGAAGCGTATTTTCCAGTTTGGATTGATTCTCTTCATCACATTCAGGTACACCTATCAAACGTAGATTAGGTTTGATCTCTTCTTCTTTCATTCAGTCACTAATGGTTTAGGAATCCAGTGTCTCCGTGCCAGCTTGGGAATTGCTTGTTTCCCAAATGTTTAATTAGAAATCAGAACAGATTTACAGAAATAAGGCTGCAATAAATTTCTCTGACATGTAAGATATTTCTTCAGTTTATTCCTTTATCTCTGTGAATAATGAGAGCTGCAGAGAAGTGAAACTGAGAGACAGAAAACTGACAATTGATAGCTGATAATTGATAATAATAACTGATAATTGATAGCTGATAATGTTGCTTTCTCCGGCAGCGAATATCTGAGTACTCCATCTCTCCTAAGCAACTGCTTTTTGTGTTATTTTATTCAATACTCAGGAATCCTAAGAAGAGATATTATTACTTTTTGTATTTAACAAGTAATCCAGAGAAATTAGTAATTTGCCGAGGCCACACGAGGATTTAACCCCAGGCAGTCTGAGTCCAGAGCCTCCTGCTTTGCTATGCCACAGCTTTCCCAGGGCCTTTCATTCTCCACCAGCCACTGCATTCTTGTCTTCAAAAAAGAGTTAGGTGTTAACCTGTGCCTTCTACTAGATGCTAAATATTCTCAGTCTAAGGATTGTTTCCTTAATCAAATGGGTAATCCATGTGCTCATGTGCTCTGACAAATAAATGAGGCTGAAAGCTGTGTAATCCCATTTAATTAAGGAAATATTTAAATTGATTACTTCAAATATAGTAGATGCTCAATAAATTTTTATTAAGTTGAATTTAGTTCTTATCTCAGTCCATCTGGGTTGTTATAACAAAATACCATAAACTGAGTGGTGTATAAGTAACATAAATTTATTGCTAACTATTCTAAAGGCTGGAAAGTTCAAGATAAAAGTGTCAGCAGATAAAAGCTAATTTCTTGGTTCATCGATGGTACCTTCTTGCTGTATCCTCATATGGTGGAAAGAGTGAAAAAGCTCCCTTAGGCTTGATTTATAAGGGTGCTAATCCCATTCATGACATAATCCAATTACATCCTAAAAGGCCCCTCTTTCTTTTCTGTTTTCTTTTCTTTTCTTTTTCCTTCCTTCCTTTCTCTCTCTCCTTCCTTCCTTCCTTCCTTCCTTCCTTCCTTCCTTCCTTCCTTCCTTCCTTCCTTCCTTCCTTCCTTCCTTCCTTCCTTCCTTCCTTCCTTCCTTCCTTCCTTCCTTCCTTCCCTCTCTCTCTCTCTTTCTTTCTTTCTTCTTACTGCAACCTCCACCTCCTGGGTTCAAGCGATTCTCCTGCCTTAGCCTCCTGACTACAGGTTCCCACTACGGTGCCCGGCTACTTCTTGTAATTTTAGTAGAGATGGGGTTTCACTATGTTGACCTGGCTGGTCTCGAACTCCTGACCTCGTGATCTGCCTGCCTCGGCCTCCCAAAGTGTTGAGATTACAGGCATGAGCCACTGTGCCTGGCCAAGGCCCCACTTTCTAATACCATCACCTTGGGAGTTAGGATTTCAACATAAAAGTAGGGGTGGAATAAGATGGGACACAAATACTTAGATCAAAAGAAGTCCTTAGTACTAGTCCTAATCTACATGTTCTCAACATAATGATAAACTAACTCCAAGTTTTCTTTTGAGCTCTTAGCCAATTCTTAAGCTGCCTACTAGACATTTCCAGCAGAATGTCATAAAACTAGCACCTCGAGTGCAGCTTGTCCCAAATTCAGCTTAGGGTCTCTCTCTTTCCCTTTCTTCAGACTAGTTCTCCTCTGTGTTCTCTGTATCGGTTTATAAACAGTATTCCTATTGATAGAAATATCCTGCCCTGTCCACTGTGGGCCCAACTAAAACTTAGGAGTCGTCTTCCACATCTTCATTTCAACACACTTTCCCCATCATCCAGGAAAAGTGAGGCGTTTTGGAAACACTGTCACACATTTTAACATTGATTCATTCCTTTGAAATACATGTATTGAGCACCTGCACTGGGCCAAGTGCTTTTCTAGGGACACAGATGAATAAGATGAGGCCACCCGATGAGAAGACACAATATAGTGAGGAAGGAAGAGGTTGGATGTAAAGATGGATTATAGTTATTTACTTCTGTTACTCTTGAGAGAATATAGCTGTACAAAGGGAGGGTTTTTAAAAATCTTCAGTACCTAGCACGATACCTGACATGTAGTTGGTGATACACATAAAGGCTTAAGTGATAAATGAATTAAACTACTACCAATGGTATATTATGGATTCCTTCATTTGTTCATTATATGATACTGATGCTTGCCCCCACTGAATTCTTATTTTACCCTGATTTATTCTCTGGTGTGTTGTTGGAGATCATCAATCTATATTGTTAGCTCTCTGAGCCAAGAGGTAGTATCTGTAAACCCAGACAATTCATCACAGCGGTTTGGGGTCAACAGACACTCAATATTTATCAAACTGAGTGGGCTCATGGGCCCTATTGGTTTGAAGTATGGGAGTCACTGGGCACTGAACATCTTACTTTAACCACCAGTTTGTGCTATTTCTGAGTAATGGGTCATTAAGATTGGGTTGGTCATCAGGGTTTCCACCTGAATAATTTTATAGGATTGAGGGTAGGAAACAACCAATTTAGAACAGGATCACTCGCTGAGTTGAGAAAAGGTCACATGCTTCTTTTGAGTTGACATTGGAGCCCCATTTAGTTAAATGGTAGGTAAACAGTAAGTAGAACCTAGGGAGAAGCTTGATGGTGTCTGCCAAACTTGCCCCTGCTGTTTGCAAGTGAGATTTGCTGCAACCTCACTCATGTATGAAACAGTAAAGAGGAACCAATGAAGGTATTTATTTATTTAGCACCGGAGTCAGCAAAATCCTGTCTTCCCTCAAGTAGTTAAAAGGAATAGCACACTGGAGAGAGAATTGCAAACACTGGTTCCCATAAAAGAAATGTGAACTGGTTCTGATAATGCCAACGGTTACCTGACATACATTCTTCCTATAGTGTTTTAACAAGTGGGACTATTTTTAGGGAAATTCTTTGCCTTGAACTAAATTTACGGCCTTAAAGTCTTCTCGTCTATTTTTCGTGTGTGCGTGCTCCAACGGTCCAATTTATAACTGACACCTTTACTACCTACCAGCATATCAGTTTCATCTCCCAGAGGAAGAGAAAACCAGACCCTGTGACTAGTGAACTGGATTGAAAATCTAGTCTAATGCTGACAGATAAATGCACTAATTTTCTTCTGTGACCGGTTCTGCATTGCAGGGTGAGCCTGCTTCTAACAACTCCCTCAAAAGGCTCTGTAACCCGTCCAAAAGATGATGTCAAGTGCTACAAGGACCCAGGTCAGCCCTGCCTCATAGGTAACAGTTACCCCAGTGATAAAGTTACCAGGCAGGTTTTGAATGAGATTGTGTTTTTAAATGAAAGACTGGCTGGAAATGTAGACTTGGACCAAGCCTTAATAGGGGAAAATTTGAGACAAACAGAGGTTAGCATTTGGTTTCTTTGTGGTGTTCAGCAAAGGTCAGGGAAGGTTCTAATACAGAAGGAACCCAAAGTTTCAATGAGGAGTCATGGTGCTCCAGTAATACACAAGCATGTAGCCTAGACAAAGTGAACTCTAGCTTTAGCCAAGAGCAATTTTATGGCATGAGAGCCCCAGTCATCCAACTGAAGCTGGTCGCTTATCTTGGATAAATCCGTGAGCGGTTGAAGACCTGCTGAGTATCTTATTTAATTTTATTCTAAGGAAGAGGTGGTACCCCTCAACCCCTATGCCAACTGTTCAGATCAAATGGGGAGGGAGGACATAAACAGCAGGCATGAGACCCGTCAGATAGCTTCAGAGATTAACTTTATGGGTTTTGTCCTATACACCAGAGTCATGGCTGTAGAGGCAGCTCATGAATTGACCAGACCCCAAATGGCAACCATGTTCCCATTATCCATCTGTTGTGTTCCTCACAAAGGTTTAAGTACAAGATTGATTATGCGTGTCTGACAATGTGAAGTATCTCTGAGTAAAGAAACTAGAAACAGTTTCTCACTCTGGACAAAAGAAAGATGTACATCCGGAAGACAAATGGTGAAAATCAAGGCACTAAGTACATAGGAGATACCTGTGTTGCCATAAAAAAAATACGAAAAGGTTTTGAATGATCTGAAATGTTTAATATCTTGATTTAAAGTGCCTATAGAAGTTGATTTTAAAAATAAATGCGTGAAACTCTCTTCAAAGCAAACACAGTGAGAAACCGCATCCTAAAAACAAGCTTTACGTGGAGAAAAGTAAGGAGTTTTTATGGCACAAATCTAAAATTAAACTCACTGCGACTAAAAGGAAAAACCAGATTGTTTGCTCAAATGAAGAGTTTATTATGTTGGCATGAACAAAATGAAAATATTTTCAATTTTGAAAAGACAGCAGGAAGGGGGCTGTTTTGCATGAATGGTCATGAAGACGGGGATTATAGACAGAGAGGTGTGGGGCGGACGAGCTGCTGGGCTTCTCTCTGTGCAGGGTGGAGATTAGACTCACGGAAACTCTTGCTGCTGTAAACCGGAGGGGACGGGGTTCCTGACTCCTCCACCAGCTGCTGCCCGGCCAGCTCCAGCACAGGCTGCCCAGGCCATGCTTCCTGGACGAGGGCCCTCCACATGGGCGCCAGCCTAGTCCGGGAGAGCTGGCGGCTCCTCGATGGTGATGTCTCACCATGCATCCTTCCCCGGGTGCCACCTGTTTCTTTCTCTGTGACCCTTTTTGACTGGCAAGAAAGATGTTTTGTCAATGATTCCTGACTCCAGAGGATTTTAGAAGGATCTTCTTTCTTCCCCTCTTCATCCTGAAAGGGGACTTTGCTTGAAATGTCCTCAGTAGAAGGAAGAGAGAAGTCAGAAAAACAATACCTTCGCAGTACAGAACTTTACCTACTTCAAAGCCCTTTCCCATGCTTTATCACCTTCAATGCTACCCTGTGAGGTGGCTGGGCAGGGTTCTTAGGTCCCATTTTGCAGATGATGACCCCGAGGCTCAGAGTGGTTAAATGTTTTGCCCAAGTTCACACAGCTGGTAAGTGATGTCCAGGGCAAGAACTCTGACTCCTGGTCTCGTACTTTTTCGGAACACACTAGATTTTATCACAATGAGCATGTGCTGCTTTCCACAAAGAGATCTGGAATAATATAGATGACGAGGTGTGTTTTTCAGCTCTTGATGACATCTGTGTTGCTACTACTGCCTTATTTTCACATTCCAAAGTAACTTTTTACTATTCATCATTTTGAAAAGTGGGTAATTATGTTTTATAAGTTTTCCTTTAGATAACCATAGCCCCGTTGTAGGTATTATGCTACTTATGTGTCCTTGGGATCTTTCGATTGATCAATCGATCAATAGATAGATTACAAAGATATGCAGACATGTCCTTTTTGATATTGCCAGCAATATATTCATTTGCATTTGTTTTCCAAAGAAATACTTGATGGCATTTTGTGCTTTTCCCTAACTCTCATTCAAAACTTATACAAACTGTCAATGCCCAAAGATTTTTGAAGAAAAGAATTTAGGAGGAAACCTCAATCACATTACACCCAATATCTTCCAATGATTTTAAAGTTTCACTAGAGGGCACTCCCACTTCATGGCCAGAAGGCGACCAGGACAAAGGACCATAGTGGTTTGGATGCTTAACTTGCTGTACATACTATTTTGTTTTCTCTTTCTCACTCTCTCTCCTCTCTCTCTCACCCATTGTATAAAAACTAAGTGAAGTTATACAGTTCTTCCTTTAAACATATAAATAGAAATGAACTACATTGAAAAACTAGCAAACATTTACAACTGTGAATTATGGTTCACCTTGTGACATAGAGCACATTATTCAAAATCTTCTGCATTGAATTTTTGGTTGTCAACATAAATAAAAGTATAAAATATAGTGTGAGACATTGGCTTAGTACATTAAGAAATATGCCTTATTGAGCAACCTGAGGAAGAAAGCCAAGAGCTACCCAGCACTTATTTCCAGCTTGCAGGATCTTCATGGTCATCTTTGCTGGTAAATCTTTGGGTAAATCCAAGTCATAAAGGTGTGTAGGGTCAAGAAATGAGAATTCAAGGGAAATCCAAATGGATAGTCAAATAACATTGCTTTAGAGTAAATTAAACGTTAGGCCTCACTTTTTAATATATATTTTTTTATGTATCGAATAATTTGAAGGTTATTTTAAATACATATTTTGGCAAAACAATAGAGCATTTCTTGTGAGAGGAAAATAAGGTATTTCAAAGTTAGCAGGGAAGTAGCTGTTTGCCAAGTATAGAACCCCACAGAGCCCTTGGGCTGGAAGTTTCAAACTGATTTCAACCCTTTGGGGGTTTGAATTTCTTTACTGTTGGCAAAACACAACTTCCTGCTTCAAAGAGAAATGGCATTAAGAAGGCCTGTTACAGAGAGACTCAAAAGACTTGTTGGACACCAAATCACTCTTACAAAACACCATTTTGATGAGTTTAGTAAAGATTAATCAGAAACATATGGATTAAGTTTTTCTTTAAAATTACATTGGCTTATAAAATAAGGGAAAGCGGGCATGGTAAAAATGCTTTGAGCTTTGCAAAACTCCCAAAACATTTGAAAAGTGGGTTAAGATGCTGATGGACTCAGGGAAGCAACTGGATTTTCCCTGTGCTAACTTGAACCATCCTTATTTGATTTAGATTTATGTCAAAGGCAAAATAAACAATACAACTGTCTGCCATTATTATCCACAAAAAGAAACACACATTTGCTTCTTAACCATGCACTTACATATTTCAGTGGAAATGTAGGCATGTGTGTTTATTTCACAATGATGTAAAACTTAATTATTCATATGACCTAAAAGGTTTCATATTGTACAAATAGAAAGTCGTGCCTCTGTTGTAGCCTAAGTTGAGGACTCCTTGGGAAACTTATCTCAAACAATTAATTACTGGAATTAAATTCTTTTTGGACAACTCTAGAAGTAAAGTATACCTGCTGTGAAAGACCCACAATGGCCATCATGTGGGGAAAATTCTCACTCCAATGGGTGATACCAAAACAACTTTACTACCAATCACAAAACCAACTAACAGTGAGTAGGCTTAACTGTCTCATGTTTTAAAGGCATGTAAGGTAAACAACAAAGCAATCCCAGGCAATCAGGAATTGATGACAGAAATCACTAAAAATTGGCAGATCCTAGTGAGGTTTCTCCCCCTAATCCAAGTAATCAGAAATGAAGCACAATGTTAAAAAAAAAAAAAAAAAAAAAAAAAAAAAAAAAAAAAAAAAAAAAAAAAAGAAAAGAAAAAGAAAGAAAGAAATTTGAGATGCAGTTAATGGATTTTATAAGTCATGAGATAAAAAGTTTCTCTCTTCCGCCAATTAGTTAAGGGATATTATATGAAGTTGCCTTTATCGTACAGACACACAGACACACACACATCTTTACTCTTATAAATGTTTAATAATCATTTGTAGCAGGATTAGATAAATTTCTGAAGTCCTATCTTTAGATATATATCTAATAAATGTTACCCTTTTATATAACCAAATAAAAATGTTTTTCCCCAGGAAGTGTGGGGAGAACAGTTAGTCTATAATCAAAAGGTTCTTGCTATGAAGCATGTTCAGCTTTCCTTTTAAACATGTACATGGAAAATAATACCAACTTCTATCAAGCGTTGGATTTAGCCCGTTATCATGTGCAAATGTACCTGCCTATTAACTTACAGATTGGGCAGGTATTTTACTAAGGTGCAGTATTTCTGTCCTGGGTCATAGCTTGAGTTATTCTCTCTTTCAAGGTTCCCAATGCTTCATCTGTCACTCTTATTGTCAAATGTTCTATTTTTCCTGTCCCTGCCAGCAGTGATTTCAATTTGGGCTTGACTTCAAGACAGGCCACATTGTATCTGTGATGTCAATGGAAAGGGGATAAAAGTCATTAAAGATATTTGTTATTTTGAAAGGTTAAAAGAGTTTTTCTTGGTGGGTAACACTTTCTCTGGAAAGAACCTCAACTAATTGTCTGGCCAGGGAATGGGCACCTAAGTGAGAAAAAAATATACTTAATAAAGCATTGGCGTCTATTATTTTTCCTCTTTCATTGTCCAGTGCCTCTGGGCCTGGTGGGCTTTCTGGAGGCATCTGAGCTCGATATTCCTTCAAACAGCAGAGCAGTGATTACACTGCTGGGCTGATTCTCTTTCTGTCTGCCTGAGGTAAGGGATTCTTGCTTCAAACACCATTTATTGTAGAAACTGTTGCTAGGGATCTAGAAATTGTGTGTGTACCCTTAAAAGAGTCCCAAAAAGACAGGGTTGGAGATTCATATAAAATACCATTTTGTTGTGCTTAGTGCTCGCCTCACCTAACACTCACTGCTCTGTAGCACTAGTCAGAAATTAAGAATAGAATGCTCTCTAAAGGGCCAATGGTTCCCACATGATTTGAGTTCTTCTAAGAAAGGTAATGATGGTAAAAAGCATAGGAACTCAAGAACAATAAACCAAACCCACACCAGCACACAACTTCCATCTGTGTAACGCTTTGAAAAGAAGAAAGAACCAATTTGTGTCATTTCCTTTTGTCAGATTATAGGGCAGAACGCACAGAACAAGTAGCATACGTTTAGTTATGTTAGATGTAGGGTTTACTTTAAAAGACCCTCTTGGATTAAGAACGTTCACAGGGAATAAACTCATCCTTCAGTGGGAAAAGTAAGATTTTTCTGTTGATATCGTTCACATGTGGATGGCAATGAGTCTCTGACAGTCACTGTTTTCTAAAATGTAGTTACCCGAACACATCTGAATAACACAAAAGAGAAAGGAACATTTTGATGTGTTGAGGAGAGTTGTTTTGACAAATGTCAGCGCCTGGTCTCGCTGGCTGAAGCCTGCTGTTGCCTCTGCAAGGCTGCCTGACTGCACTCTGTAGGGGGATTGGACGTGCCCAACACAATTCATTTCCATTCCTCTACAACATTACAAGCTTCCTTGGCAGCAAAATCACATATTCTTATCACAAAAATAAATGAGAGAAAAGAAGACATACATTTCTGTCAAGTTATGTCAAGACATATTTCGTATGTATTTCACTTCACTGTCAGTGACAGCAAAGATGTCACGGATTCTTAATACAAAGTAAAGAAGTATTTTCCTTTTTTTTTTCCCTGCAAGGCATCAATTTCATTTTATTCACTTATAAGCACTGGTGACAGGAAGGTGTCTTTTTAAAACAAAGCTTCAAAAAAGGCAAAAAAGGGAATGGTGGTTGTGTTTTGCTGGGTTTCTGAATGGACATATTGTACATGAATTTAATTTGACAGTATCATAACGACCACGATAATAGTCATCTATCACCACTTTATTATCCATTTTCACAACACACGTTCATTGCTCTGATTTACTCCTTTCTATGCATGTAATAGGATGGTTTAAAATCAGTCATAGTGATATTGATTTTCCTTTAAAGAAGCCAATGGATGAAAAAAGAAAGGACAGAAGGAAAGAAAGACGAAGGTAAGAAAGGAAGGAAGGAAAGCAAGACAAAAGGAGAGGAAGAAAGGAAAGAGAAATGAATTAGTTTACTCAGAAAGAGATACAAGTCCCTAATACTAAATAAAACAAAAATCTTGGAAGATCTAAGTGTGATATATTAGAGACAGTTAACATTAGATTATCATTTGGGCAGCTTATATTTGGGTCAATATTATAATGATTGACCTTTATATTTTACTTCATGATGTTCTAGTTAATTATATTTTGACAAATGTGTGTAAGAATTCAATTCAATAGAAGGATGCTTCCTCTAGCTACCTCACCAGAAGTGGGTGGAGCTCTTACTTCTGCAGTTGACAACCAAATCACACTCAACTGGGCCAATATCACTCAGAGAAAATATGAGGTTTCCCAAGCCATTCTTACTCCTGTCTTCAGGGAAAGCCTTCCTTAAGAATGTTTTGCTTATTGTTCTTTAGATGCCACTGTACTCATATCTATGACACTCATCTATAGAATGTAGGAGCTAAGAGTTATTTTAGAGACTATTTAGTCAAATAACCTCATTTTACAGCTTAAAATGAAAACCCCAGAGCAGGTGAAATCAAACAGGCAGCTTGTCATCAAGTTAGACCTAGGAAATAATATTTAACCTAGTAGTAATGAAAGATCATTAAAGATTTCTATGTAAGGAATTAATATAATAAAAGTAATGGGTATGCATCACTGTGTTCTGGGCTTTTCAGTTATACAAAAAAGTCCAAAAAAAGTTCTTAGAAATTCATGGACAGCCAGATATACACAACTAAAAACTGGGGAGCCAGACACAGTGTTGCAACTTTTTCAAGTGGAGAAATAAAAACAAATACATTATCACTAAATAAATAGTTATTAAAATTTTATATAAGAAGCATTTTTAATAGAAAAACTGTTGAGGCCAGGCCTAGTGGCTCACGTCTGTAATCCCAACGCTTGGGAGGCTCAGGTGGGAGGCTCACTTGGACCCGAAGAGCTTGAGGCTGCAGCAAGTTATGATCATGTCACTACATTCCAGCCTGGATGACAGAGTGAGACCCGGTATCTAAAAAGAAAAAGAAAACATTTTCAAATTTTCGAATCTTTTCACAACTGAAATTTAAATCACTCCCTGGAGATTCTGACTTCACAACTCTGGGATGAGGCCAGGTATGCGGGAACTACTGATTTACTTCACCTGCTCCTCTAAAGCAGGAAGCTTTTCCTAATCTTTGAGAGACAATACCAGAGGCTCTGCTGGATGCCTGTTCTATTTGGGATCCTTCCTCTTTGAAAGAGATTTAAAAAATCTGTCTCTACAAAGGGCTGAAGATTTGGGATCTGAAGATGGGCATACAAGTTCAGCTCATTTTCCTCACATAGAAAAAAAAAGGAATTATAGTAAGGAATTTCCACTCTACTGGACGGCATGAGGCCTAAATAGGAATATAAATGTGAGAATTTCTGTGTAAGCTGTAAAATACGCCACAAATGTTAGCCACTTTAATAGTATTCAGGAGCTGGCATTTGATTTGTCAGTTTTTCTCAAAGGCTAAATTAAAAGCCAAATATTGCCCCTTACCCCATACCTGACTACAAAAATTCTCAAAGCAGAACATGCTAAACCAGAGATATTTTGTCCTAGATGAAACCCGAGTTTATTATTTGAGGTTTCATTTTAACATTAAAATGGCTAGAGAACAAAGGGACATCTTAAAATCACACAGCTATTTCTTGGAATCTTCATCAAGAAGAAATGCCATAATTGTGCCCTTTTCCCGACTCACGTTTATATTGTAGAATTAAAGGGCATTCTTTTTCTAAGAAAACAAAAAGCAGAAGAGAATCCAAGGCCATACTTACTGGCACCTACACTAACTATCGGTAGCATTAGAAGCAATGAATGCCATCCATGTTAGAACCAAAAAGTACTGTAGACCTCACCATTCAGCTCCCTTATTCTATAGATGAGGAAACAGACCCTTTCAGTGAAGGGGAATGAGTTACCTAATATACCGCAGATCTCCCGGTCTGGTGTCCTTTCTAAGACGATACAACTGTGAAGGGCTGATCCAGCTGTTTCTAGCCCATCTGTGAATGGGCAACTATTGGACATACATGAACAATGCGTACACAATCACACGTTCATATATTGGACATACAAAAGCAGCAAAGTGGCCCATGGTGACACTGCCCCCTTCCTGCCTCCTCTAGGGACCAGGTACATTCATTTGTTTCTTCCTGTGCTGATTCTTTCACTGGTTCATTGATTCAACAATCAAAGTGATCCTCAAATATTTGGTGAACAGTTACTATGTGTAAAGCACCAAGCTCAGCAAAGCAAGAAATAGGAAAAGCAAGGGCAGTATGAAAGGGAAGACTTATGTATGTGGAAAATAAACCATCACTGTAAATATAGAGGTCCAGTGTGAAATGCATGAGTTAGAGCAAGACAGCATATTTCAGTAGCGCAAAGAATGACAGATGAGCAGAGAGCAAATTCACAGCAGCTTGGAAAAGAAAAGCTTGCTCAGAAATAAAGGCTCATTAAAAACAAAGAAGCAAGAAAAATCAGTTAATGCAGGGCTCAGCAGAAGGTGAGTCCCACGGTATCAGCCTCTTGTCTGTCTGATGCGCCGATGTACATGCCGTGAGTGTTGGGTAAATATTTGTGAGCTGAATGGTATAGTGGCAGGATATCTTCTCCTTGAATCTGAACTCTCAGTTCCTAACCTGAGATGGGAACTTTAACCCACAATTTAGTGGACATAAGACACTATATTTGTTAAAAGTTTGGCCCAGAGCTTTGGGCCTTTTCATTATGGTCGCTTTTGAGGAAATAAATCACTGAATTTGAGGAGTGATTTTTGTATTATTTCGTTCTTTTAGGAATAAGAATACCCTGATATTTCAATATTTCAATAGGTTTAATGTCCCAGGAAGGATTAACTGCTAAAATAGTAGGTAAAAACATGTTTGTAGGGTGCACCTTTTTTTTTTTCACCTTAGGCTCCAATGTGGCTTGGCGTCTTGGCGTGGTACAGGCCTTTTTTCAAAATTTTGATATTTGGCTATCATTGATTTTTACATTAATTTTGATTCTTAAAAATATTACCTTAAGATCGTGTTGAGCTGGATCATGACGTTTTTGCTCCCCCCACCTCCTAGCCCTTAAACTTTATGCCCAAAGCAAGTGTCTCACTTGCCTTAAGCCAATCCCAGCCTCAAGGACAACCCTATCCAGGCAGATTCACTGCAGCTCTGCCTGACCTTCTTTACACATTACAGCCTCGTCAGTTGGCAAAGGGGAACCTGGAGTTTGACAAGAGATGGAGAAAGCGATGGATCCTCAGAAGAGAAGCTGAGGAAACTCACACCTTTAAGAACCACACTGTGCTTGGGCACCGTGGCTTACGCCTGTAAACCCAGCACTTTGGGAGGCCAAGGCAGGCAGATCACTTGAGGTCAGGAGTTCAAGACCAGCCTGGCCAACAAAGCGAAACCCCAACTCTAGCAAAAATACAGAAATTAGCCCGGCGTGGTGGTGGGCCCCTGTAATCCAAGCTACTCGGGTGGCTGAGGCAGGAGAGTTGCTTAAACCCCAGAGGCTGAGGTTGCAGTGAGCCGAGATAGTGCCACTGCACTCCAGCCTGGGTGACAGAGTGAGACTCCATCTCAAAAGAGAGAAAAAAAAGAATCAAATTGTATTTTAAATTAATTGCTGTTGTTTCTAAAGGTGAACTTATTAATGTGAATTATTTGTAAACCAAGGGATCGATTGTTTTTTAAATCATGTATTTGTTTTTATAATACTGTTTTGACTCAAAACAAAGCATCCCCTGAGATGGGCAGATCATTTGAGGTCAGGAGTTGGCGACCAGCCCGACCAACATGGTGAAACCCCATCTCTACTAGAAATACACACAAAAAAAATTAGCTGAGCGTGGTGGTGCATGCCTGTAATCCCAGCTACTGGGGAGGCTGAGTGAGGCAGGAGAATCGCTTGAACCCAGGAGGCAGAGGTTGCAGTGAGCCGAGATGGCGCCACCACACTCCAGCCTGGACAACAGATCAAGATTCCATCTCAAAACAAAACAACAACCAAAACACCCCTCAAAGCAGCCCTATAACCTTCTCGTTCAGTGTGGCTGTTTATTATCTTTTTTTCTACCTCATTAATATAAGAGAGAAAGAATAAGGTGGGGTTCTAAGACAGAAATTTACCAGTGGATGGAGAAAAAAATGGGGTTGGGGTAGAGTGGGTGGTGCAATTTGTAAATAGCTTTAGAAATCAGACTCTCTCAGGGACTGGGAGATCTGGGGGTGTGAGTGGGCTCTGTTCAAAACTCATATTTTAAATCTATTATACAGTTTAGTGGAATTTGTTATTGACAGAAATAATTCCTTTTATAAGGTCAACTATAACTGTGTAAGGTAATTTTATTGTGTTTCTATACCAATTAAAAAGTATTACATACATATAGTATATAAAGTTAGGAAATACTAACAACAGAAAATAAAATAAAAATCGTCCATAATCTTACCATCCAAAGATAAGCACTGTTAAACATTTTAGCATGGTAGTTGGTAACTTCTTTCAATTCTTGTTGCTGTAATATGAATGATATCATACTTCGTTTGCAGTTCTGCTTCCTTTTTATTTACTATTATATCTTGAGTGTTTTCTCATATCTTTAAAATCATTAACGTGTATCTTTTTCTTTTGAGATGGAGTCTCACTCTGTCACCCAGGCTGGAGTGCAGTGGCGTGATCTCAACTCACTGCAACCTCCGCCTCCCACGTTCACGCGATTCTTCTGCCTCAGCCTCCTCGTGAGTAGCTGGGATTACAGGCATGCACCACCATGCCCGGCTAATTTTTGTATTTTAGTAGAGATGGGGTTTCACCATGCTTGCCAGGCTGGTCATTTCTAATAACTGTATAACATTATATTGCACAGGTTTAACAGGTCTCCTGTGGTTGGACATTTAGTCTAATTTTAATAATAGTCATTATAATAATTATAATAATTCTATAATAAATATTCATCTTTGTACATAATTAATTAATTGCTTTAATTTCTGTCCGTTGACTTAGGCTAGATTTTTAAAAATGAATATCAAATGTTTTTATTTTTGAAGAACATATAAATTTTTATTTATGTATTTATTTGTTTAGCTCTGTTGTTTAAGGTATAAATTAAATACAATTTCACACTTTATTATATATGCTCTCAACTGATCTTTCTACTGATTTTGTGTCTCTGAGAAATACCAAGGTTCTTATAGTAACTGAAAAAAATGTATCAGTGCAAATGCTGGTGAGTAAATATTTCAATCAGAAAATTTTTTGGAGAAATCCACTACTATATATTTTTTTCTTTTGAATAAAGGTTCTTTGAGTTATTGAAAGTAAATAAGAATTTGTCTGTCTTTCTACTATTTTTGAATGCCTTATTTACCTCTGTATGTGACGTCCACATCCATGATAAACAGGATGATAGAAGAAATCTAGTCCCTTTTGTACTTCAACTCATCGAATTTTCCTGGGTCACAGTTCGGGTTGGTGCTCTGGAGAGGCTGCCTTTGAAGAATGACTCTATTTCTTTTGCTTCCTAGTTTGGGTTAGTCTGGTATGTTTTAAAAAATAATTATGCAGACAGATTTCCAAGCGTTCCCTCCAGCTGCTGGCTGTTGCTGTCGTGGGTGGCCCCCTCAGGGGTTCCCGGGCCTCCCGTTGGTTCTGCTTGCTGGCGGTGGCCAAGGCCTTCCGTCTTCCAGGGCGCGTTAGAGTGGAGCTCGATCCCTCAGCCCCACCAGGAGCAGATAGAGACAGAAGGGCAGTTTCCCGAGAAGCCATCTGGTGGCCGATTATGAAGTTTAATGTCGTTATTGAGAGATGCATCTCTGAGGCTATCAATTATTGGTTCCATGACCTTCTCCCCTCCCTGGCGCCTGAGAATAATCAGTACAAATGTTTTGTTCCTTGCCTAACTTGTGTCAGACACTTATGCTGAACTCTTTACAAACATCATCTATTAACTCTTCAGAGTGACTTTCTGAAGTGGGTATTATTATTTCCATTTTGCAGATGAGGAAACTGAGGCCAAAAGATCCCAGAGCTCAGATTCAAGAGTGCATGCAGCCCTGTGCCGTGCAGCCTTTGCCCACCGTCGTGTACCTCACTTCTCCATTCTGGGTGGGCAGGAGCTGATGGGTGCTAATGACAGAAGGAACTTGCTAGACAAAGATGGAAGGTCAAAAGCTCCTCTCTGCCTTTTGGGTAGAGGGGTGGGGAGGGTGCAGACCAGCAGCAAAATGTCAGAGCCGGGCTCCTCCTACCTCCTAACCTAGTCTCCTCCTACTTCCTAGAAACTTCTCTGTCTCCCTCCTGCCTCTCCCAAGAGCTTAATGACCTCTCTCTGACTCTAGATTGCCCAAAGTTCTCTTTGGCAATCTATTAGCTGCAGCTCCTGAATGCCTCACACTCTAACGATGCACTGGAGACTCAAAGGAACACTGGTCTGTTACGTCTTTAACCCCTCTCAACACTGGTCTGCTCCACTCATTATTCACGAAGGGTCTAATGGTGCTGGGCTTTGCCATACAAAACTGCTACCCCAACCTTTAATCATTTCCAAAATAAAACTCCCTTGGGAAACCACTGTGTGAGTACAGAAACAGCTCTAGGTCAGAGCACTGGAAAGCTGATTCTTCACCCTGGATTTGTCATTGATTCAGCAGCCATTTTGCAAGTGCCTGCTATGGGCTAGGATTGTCTGGACAAAGTAAGCACTAAGGTAAAAAGCATGGGTCCCTGTCCCAAGAAACTGCATTGCAGAGCCTTGAGAATTTGGCTGAGTAAACTAGCAGTCCTCTAACATGCATCATCTGTAAGATGGTAACGAATAATATTTTCATTGCCTGCCTCACAGACTTGTAGTATCTTCCTGCCCCATCGCCACTTCCACTTTTCAGCTGCCAAAAGATTGCTTTATAACACAGTACTGATTATGCCACTTCCTTGCTGAAGACCTTCAGCGACGCCCAGTTTCCTTCAAGATAGAAACTCTGTCTCGTCGGCCTGCTGGGCAAGACCTTTGATGGCCTGGCGTCTGCTTGCCTGTCCTGCCTGAGCTCTCTGTCCCACATGTCCTCACAGGCAACCACGTCAGCTCTTCCATTGTGTTTTCTGTCTCCTCTGCCAGGAAACCTTTTCTTATGCCGAGGTGCACCCCTCTGGCCTCTCTCCATGTTTCATGATTACTTCTACCAGCACTTCTCACTCTTAACCCTGAGCTTTTGAAGATGGAAACCGTGCCTAGCATTATGTTTAGCTCATAATAGGTGCTTAATAAATGTTGGATAAAAGAAGGGAAACTCCAAATGAGTGGAGTGGTTGTATATTTCAAAGCTTACTCTTTCCAATGCCACTTAAATAGTCCCACAGAAGAACTGCTGTTTGGTAATGTTCAGTCCCAGTGGTGGGAGAAGTGGATGTCCCCAGGTCTCTTGACACGAAGGGAAGAAGCTCGTGATGGCTTATACTTTTTTTTCTTCAAAGGAGCACTGGTTATAGCACTGAAGAGCTTCTGAACTACTAGAGCTCAGAGATTATCATCAGCAAACATGGATAATTCCATGAGATAGAGCCTTGGATGACCCTGTCAAGAATGATCCAGAAGCTCAACAGCTTTCCTCTTCCGGCCTTGGTGTGCAGGGCAGGCAGCCACACCAGCAGGGACGAGCCAACACAAGAAATGCCTCAAAAGAAGCAGAGGACGTGCTGGGCATTGGATTGGGATTTAGGGGTCTTCAGAGAGTCTCAAAGCAGTGCCTCGAACCAGTTCCTTTCTCCCGGCCAATTCCAAAAATGCCGTTTGTATCCCAATGCCCGTAGTCCTTTTGTGCTCACCCCAGACCCAGCGCCTGGCCGATGGGTCCTGCTGCAGAGACTTGGGCCCAGATGTCTGCATCTGTTTTCCTGGCTAGTTTCTAAAACAAAGCCTTGATCAGAAAACCAACTCACAAAAAAAATCTCTCTTGGTTCCAGCCCCACTCTGGTCGATCCCAGCAGCCTTTGAAATTTCTTTGGGAGGTAGGAGTGTATTCGAATGTGAGTAAACTGCATAGCTCACTTGCTAAAGCCATGCTCTAAAATCCTCAGCCTTCATAACCTACTGACCACAGACCATCATCGTGTGATCATCAACCACATCAATCAAAAGAAAGAGAAGTATTTAGAATAAGTTCCTCTTCAAATCTTGGATCTAATTTTACACCTATGTGTGTCTGTGTGTCGGGACGCCCCCACCCATCCTGGCACACACACACACGCACACACAGGGGTACCTGGCTGCTTTCCCCCTTGCTCTACCTTCGTTCATGCCGATCCATTCGCCTAGGACTTACTTAGACCCAATTCATCCTGCAAAGCCAACTTAAGCCTTTTTCCCTCCATGTTCTTACAATATTCTACCTCCCAAGAACGATTCCTAGCACTCACTGCACCGTTTAAAAGTTGCATGTTAATAGTCTGACTTCACTAGCTCTCAGCTCCTTAGGGCAAAGGCTGCACCTGACTTGGCTCTGCCTCAGTATCTGGTTCACGGTAGTCACTCACTGTGAGACGCTCTCCAAATGCAACATTTCCGTGCGGCTTTCCCTGATCGTGGCAGCCCATGCTGTTCCCCTTTCTGGCTCTCAGATCCCACTGTGCGCACTCAGAACTGTGCAACTCATGCCTCCACTCTTCTCGAGTTGGGTCATGCTGTTTCTATGCTGTTCTCGCAGTCAGATCCTCAAGGGTGCAGAACCTCTCGCGTAGCCCTTCTGTCGGCCCCACAGGTCCTGGAAGTGCTGGGTGACAGAGATACAAAAATTAGTTGTGCGTTACTTGTTTCTGAGAAAGGAAGGGGCAGTAACAAACCGATCATAAACCACCACAAAAAAAGAGGGATTTCAAGAATCATGTGGGCAAGGATTTTCTCAGGAGTGGTACTGCCCTGGTAAAACATGGTGGGTTTTATTTGTTTTTGTAATTAACTCTCATTTCCTGAGGGCCTTCTATACGGCAGACTTCATTTTATTCAACATGTTTACATGCATTAAGTCATTTAATTTTCACAAAAATACTGCAGGTTAGATATCTTTGTCCCTACTTCACACATGAGGAAATTGAAGCTTGATAGGGTTTGGTGACTTGCAAAGGTCACCCAGCTAGTTGGAGAAGATCCAAGAGCCTAATCCAGTTCTGTGAGGCTTTAGACCCTGTGTGCTCTTTCCACGTACTGCTGAGTTTAGCCTGGCCAAGCACTCCGTGAGCCTTATTTCCTACTGTTCCTTAGTCATAGCAATGATCCCACCACTTGGGTCTCTCCTCTGGCTCATGGGTCTCCTCCTCTGGAGGAGGCCATGTTGGTTTGGGCGCTTTGGGGTGACTAAATTTCCATTGGTGAGCCTGGATGTCCAGTTCATCTTGGGGCTATGGAAAGCTTGGAGGCTCTTAAAGCAATCTGGTTTACCCAGAGTTCAAGAGGTTGGGAGCAGCCTAGAGCCAGCAAGGAGGCCCCCAAGGGTCAGTGCTAATTGGGGCAGATGCCCCAGGGGTACATAGCCCAGACTGTTCCCAAGGAGTTCAGCTGGAACCAGATTGCCTCAGGAATGTGAGTGAGGCAAACAACTGCTTGATTGTTTGAGCCCCTACCCTTGGTACTGGGTACTGCTTCCCAGCTAAATGTAGGCCAACAGGATTTCTGAAAACTGTTTGCAAAGCTGAACGCAACACTTCCTTCATTTGCATTTAAAAAATAAACTCAGCCTTGAAATGGGCATTAGGCAAGCCCTTCCTGAAAACTGAGAAAGAGTGTAATGGGATAGATTTCTGCTGTCCAAATTGAGGGACTTGCAGGTAACACTAGAACTTTTCTCTAGCATTGGTTTAAACCCTCCATCCTGAATGTCCTACATTTAAGAACTTGTTCACAATCCTTCCCAATCCATAATGTCCATTATTTATGAATTAAGTTTAGGACAGCTCCTTGATTTCCCTCTTGATATCACAGTGGAAAGGCTCGTATCAATTAGAAACAACTAACACTTTCTGTTATCTAGCCTATCAGCTGCTGTCCTCTCCGTCTCCAGCCACCCATACCACATATTTAGTCAAATGAAAGTTTTGAATAACAGTGACTAGCTTTTGAGAAAGAGATTACATTTCTACTGCAAGTCCTCTGTATCTCCTGCATCAGATCTGATCTCATAATACCAAAGCTGGGTGCAGTGGCTCACGCCTGTAATCCCAACACTTTACGAAGCCGAGGCAGGTGGACCACTTGAGCCCAGGACTTTGAGACCAGCCTGGGCAACATAGTGAGACTCTGTCTCTACAGAATGATTTTTAAAAAAAAACATTAGCTGGGCATTGTGGTGCATGCCAGTAGTCCCAGCTATTCAATAGGCTGAGGTAGAAGGATTTCTTGAGCCAGGGAGGTCAAGGCTGCAGTGAGCCTGATAATAATATGAGAATAATAAGATAAAAACTTGCCAGATTTAATCTCGTCAGATGCCTACTTTTTAAAAACCAAATTCTTTGTAAAAGTACGGTGACATGCCATTCTGGGCTTCATGGATTTGCTCTCAGGGAAAAATACATCTGCATACATAGTGGGTTAATACATATGAATGAAGGTTTCTAGATGAGTTTTGAAGATGACCTCCATCTTTTCTTCTCCTTCTGGACTTTATCCACAGAGCCATTTTTTTTTTTTTTTTTTTTTTTTTTTTATTAATATTTTTTTTTTTTTTTTTTTTTTTTTTTTAATAATAATTTTTTTTTTTTTTTTTTTTTTTTTTTAAGGAATCAAGAATGACTGTTGTTACTGTGAGCAGATGTAGCTAAAATGAACAATATTTCAACATGTGGCTGATACACTTATATATCAAATGACAGGGAACACTTTCAGAAATACGCTTTTATTCTTCCAAACTTAAAACATTTTTCCTCCTTTTGAAAGCTTCCATTTCTCACCCCATTGAAATGGACCGTTTTAAGAAAGCAGTGGGTAGAGTCATGTCTTCAATGTTCTTTCCTCTGATGACTAAACAAAATTATTATAGTTCACTGGTTTGAATGCAGTTTTGGGTTGTGTTTGCATGTTTGCCTGGTGGTATTATTTATAAAAACCATGCCTCTGTTGGAATAACTGAGAGGGGAAAAACACCTATCTGGAGAAGTTTGATTTGTTTTCCGTGTCTGAAATCAAATCACTTATAAATGATATGACATGGGGCATAATGCTTGAAATTTTGTAGTCAGAAACATATATATACACTTTGTGGTTGAATTCACCCAGGTTTCCTTTTAAATCGTGTAGGTCTCTGAGCCATTTCCACCAAAATGTGGTAAAATGCAGAAGTTGGCAATTCAATTTTATTCAGCCTTTCAAGAAGGAAGGCCCAGATAAGCTTTGCTTGTTCATGTCAGTGATAATATTCATCAGTGAGGCCTAAATGTAATTCTGTAGGCTTGCCACTGCTTTGTTGTGCTGTCATTTCTGAACCTCAATCTCCTCTCTCTCTCTCTCTCTCTCTCTCTCTCTCTCTCTCCCTCTCTTTTTTAATCACAGCAAAAAAGTTTCTTAAGAGCTTAACTCACAGCCAAGTGCCAGCTCCCCCATTTAATTTGTCCTGCTTCCCCACAGCACTTGTACTTTATGTTCAGGCAGAGGTGAGGTCAGTTCTCAGGGCCCGGCTCGCTGGACACCCTCAATGATGACCTCATTAGAGTCACAGATGTTTGCTGCACTTTGGGAGATGTGGAGAAAACAGAGCAGTAAACTAGGCCAGCTTGCAGGAAGGCTGTTACCCACAATTCAAGATAAAATGCTGGATAGTTCCCACTAGGTTCTGGTCGGCTAGGAAACGGCGACGTATTAATCTTGTGTCAGAGAGCCAGCTGCAGCCGTGGCAGTTACCATATTTCACCACCAACTCCATGTCTGGACAACCATTGTCTTTTTTTTTTATGAAAAAACTCTACAAATCAGCTGCGTTCTCTCCCTCTCCCTGTCCTTTCCCCCTCTAACTTAGCAAAGCCCCCGCTTGTCCTCCTTGGAGAAATGGCAGTCCGCGCTGATGGAGTCAGCCTCGCCAGTCCTGTGGCTGGTTTACTAATTCAGAGAGACTGCTTACTTTCCAACTTTAATGATATTCCTTCAGCATATCACTTTGGTTGCCTGGCGACCGGATTTGAGCTAGGCCTCTCATTTGATTCCCACACATCAGACCCTGAAAAGCACTTTTTTTCCCCCGTCCCTCAGCTTTTGATTCTTTCTGTTCTGAAACCCTTCCCCCTGCGGTGTCAGTATGGGTGGGCAGAGCCGTGGTGGAAGGAGGGCAAGGGTGAGGGGCGGCCCGAACCGCAGTGGTCACACATCAAGGCCTCAAAACAAAGCCTCCAGGAACCCTTCCTGACGAACACAAATTCCCCTCAGAAAAAGCAAATTTGGCTTTCCCTTCATAGTGTGGGTGTCATTTTAAGACTTTCCTTAGATACTTTATTAAATCTGATGCTTTTTATTGTTTTTCGTGCCGTTTCTCACAAAAGACTTCCTATTATCAACAAGTTGCTACAGGAGTAAGCACACAGATTATGAAGAACTGAAATGGCCTAATCAACACGAGCCTCGCACCCACCTGCGTACATGTTTTAATATTGTGATGCACGTGCTACTCTAAGAATTATTTGTCTTAATTTGTACTACAATGCACCACTTTTCCCACAGCGAGAAGATGTTTTATGCTGAAATCTGCACGTGAAAATCCACCGTGTTGCCTGCAAAGGAAAATGGAAAATTTGCTTCTTTTGGCCTTTTTGAAGAAAAATAGAGATGCCTTATCTGTTGTTGAAAAGGCTCCACTAAGAGAAAAATGTAATGAGTGAATTTTTGTGTGTTTTATGGTTGAGCCTCTTAAAAAATAGGGAAAAAAGAAAGTAAAAGAAAAATTCACATGATGTATACATTTGAGTTTTTCTGTAGTATTCTCGCAGTTGTTTGAATTAAATCTTATATGCTGTCATCACGTCCTCAAAACAGTACACACACACACAATACTAGGAGCACTTAATGAGCTGTCTTACTGACTAGAATTAGTGCGCAGTCACAGAGATACATACAGATTTCAAATATATACATATATTTTATAGAGATATATAAAATGCATGTCTATATATTTAGACATACTTATACGTGATTCTTGAAATATTTAAATTTCTATATGCATGTCTATTATGATGATCCATCTATTATAAAACGTAGTTCAAATATTCTTGTTAGAGTTTATTTTCTCACAGATCTCTGAAGGATTTGATCATGTAACTCCCATTCATTCTCATGTGCAAATCCCCTGTGTATTGATGGGCAAATGGACGTCTAATTCCACACTAGAACTGAAAGTAGGATTCTTAACCTTTACTCTCTTGCTGTTGAACTTATATAAGGCTAACAAAAGTTCTTTACCCTTTTCTCAGCAATGATTACAAGTGTGTACAAAGTTACTTCTTTTCCAAAACCCTTTTTGGATTTCCCCCCACACTCCCACAACGCCCTCCATTTTCTGTACTTACAAGATCTATTACCTGCTACCTTAATGCTTACTTAGTTCTTAAGTGGCTGAGCTGAGAGAGGCAGTTTCATACTGCACATCCCTACGTGCAAAGACTGTTTTCAGATTAGCATTTAAGCTTCATTTTTCTTTCCGTTCGAAGTTTTAACTAATATATTATTTGCATTTTAGTGGTATAGATGGGCAAAGCAGATATCTATTTATAAATTCTATTGATTCAGTTATTTTAATATTTGGTAGTTTTATACTTCATATATGCCAAGAGCTTTCTTATTTTTAAAAATATCGTTATAAACATACATACGTCTCTCAGAAGATACTGAATGAGTACTATATAAAAAATTTCTATGTTAAGAGCTACTATTATTAATAAGATAAGTAGGCTCCATTCATACTTTTTCTTCTGAGTGGAATGATTGCTGGATGAGACCAAAAAGATGCTTTTAAAAGTCCAGTATAACCACAGTAATACAGCATACCATATTTGGGCTGTGTCTAAGGAGGCAAAGGGACATGTAGAAAAGAAAAATTCAGTTGTTTGTAGGGGAAAAAAAACTATCAGGATACTCAATACAGAGTTAATGAAATGACTTAAACAACTGTGAGGGATATCTCAAGTATACTAACCAAAAAAAAAAAAAAGTTTAAAACATCAATAAAGAATTTACCTGAGTTTGTGACTTTTCATTAATAAATGTTAAAAATCAATGCTAGAAAATCAGCGTTCCTTGATTTAATGCAAAGTACAATTATTATTCTATTAGCTCTTCCCTTTTCTTTCTCACTCTAATTTGATGTAGGCTAGAAATGTGGGGGGCAGGGGGGAGAAACACCTTAAAAAGAATCTTCTTAAAAATTTTCCAACTTGCCAATATCAAGTTTCTAAAAATCCTGTGATGGAAACCTGATCATTTCTAGTTCCTTCTCAGGAACTGGATCACTGGACAGATATGTGCTTTTGGATGCTGGCCTAAACCGTTCTGTGCACATTCCTACCACGAATAGCAAATCGCCTAGGCCGCAGGATGGTCGTGAGTCGCTATCCCTGTCTGTACAGCAGGACAGAGAGCATGGTGAGGAATGGCTGAAGTTTTACTCTTTCTTTCTATAAAGGACAAAACAGAGTCAAGTCTGAGTTTGGGCAAAAAAAAAGAAGCTGATAAATCGTGTTAATAAATGGATGGTCTTTGGAATCTTATAATTATGTTGTGTTAGTTATGTTCACATGACAAGTGCATTTATGTAAGATGATGTAATAGATAAAATGTTTTAGATCCGTGATTGTTGACACAAATGAGTGCTTCATTTGTTAAGAATGCATCACAATTTTCATCATCACTGCCATCCATATGTATGCATAGCATCGTTCCTACGGTACAAGCAGTAAGTATGCCACATTCCCAACTGGTACCTGGCTCTTATGTATATGCTCTTCTTATAAATAATACCTGTCAATGGTGGACTGAGTAAAAGTTGAGAAATCTGGAGTCATGTCCTCATTCTTGTATTGGCACCACACTGAACCTCAGTTTCCCCACCTGCAAAGCCAGGAAATTGGGTCACAGAAAATCTCAAGTAGTCCTTACCATTTGGTTCTTACCACATGGCTCTGTGGCCTCCAGGAAGAAGGACCATAAGGATAGTTTTTGTTTCTGTGTCATGGAGAGAAAGAGAAGGTTTCTGTTCATCCGCGTGTGGGGGTGTGTGGGTGTACACCCGCACGCATGTATCAGCCTTTCTAAAACGATGCTACTCAAATAGGTCTACTTAGGACTACATGGTGAATATCTGTATGGCCGCAGCCTTGAAACAAAGGCTCATGGTGTCGGGTGGGGGTGGGGGGAATAGAAAAAGCAATCACTGCCGACGTAGACTCCCAGAAGAAACTGGAAGCCTTTCCGTGTATCGCTCTTTGTGCATCTAACAGCTTTTAAAAGTCACCACAGACTTCTTTTGGAACATTTCTAGCAGATCTTGCTGTTCCTGTTGTTGCATGCACCGAGTTTAAATTCTCAGCACAGATGAACACAGCCCAGCGGAAGTTCTAATCCTCCAAAAGTAGACAAATAACAGGGAAACTCCAACGGCCCCTTAATACAGCTGAACTCTGAGGCCTCCCCGGGATGCAGGATTCTGAGGAGTCCCGGAGTTGGGGTTGCTATTTTGTTTGTCCCCATGAGCCCCACCTCGGCATGCCGATGCACTGATGTAAGAATTCCAAATGAGCTTGCTCAGAAGGGCCCAGATTAGCTGGGTTGCTAGGATGTGGCCATTCCAACCCCCTTTTCCACTTCAGTGGACTGAGCTTTTGACACTATGAAAAGCACCATTTAAAATTAATTAAAGCTTCTTATTTGGTACCAAATCTCATCACTGCTGACTACATTTAATATGTTTTATGTGTGGCTTTAAGTCTCTGTCGCATCATGTGTTGTATGATCCTGCAATGAAGCAGCTGCAAGTTAGAAAACACAGAAGCAACCTGAATTTAGCGCTTTGGTAGTTTATCTGTGTGTGTGTGTGTGTGTGTGTGTGTGTGTGTGTGTGTGTGTTAAACTGCACAGCTAGTCTTCTAGTCTCCTGGGTCATGCAAATTTTGTTAAATGATAGAATGGCATTCCATCTGGAACTGAAGGGGAGACCTGAGTTCTAGGCCTGCCCAGTCACTAATTTGTTATTAGGATGGTGGGCAAGGCATAGTTCCTTTTTAACACTTCAGTTTTCTCATGTGCAGAAAGGGGCTGGACTGCAGTCTCAGAGGTTGCTTTCAGCTAGCTTGACTGTTTTAGGATGTAGAGTATGTGAGGCAAGGTTGTGCTGTAGATTAGACCCACAGGGTTTGGGGTCAGAGAGATCTGGGTTTAAATCTCAGCTTAACACCTTACTCTGTAGCACTGAGCAAGTGATGTGACCTCTCTAAGCCTCATTTTCACCATCTGTAGAGTGGGGTCAGTAATAGTACTCTCTCATAGAGATTGTTGTGAAGTGTAATGATGTAATGCATGTTGGTGCTTAGAACGGTGCTGTGTGCATAGGAACCCCTCAGTAAATGGGAGCTGGTATCATTATAACAAGGGATTACTTATTACCATTTCATTTAGACTCAATACCATTATTGAAGAGTGCTGTGGGTTCTCAACTCCCAAACATTTGCTATAAGCAATGTCTTCACATTGAAGATATTTTGTCACTTATATGGGCCACTAATTATTTTTCCAGTCTATTAGTGTCAAATGACTTATTAATAGCCCCCTCCAAAAGCCAGAGACCCACTTGTATCTCTCATTATTGTTCTTTCAAAAGACTACCTGTGTCGATTAGATTAAATGAAAATAGTAATAATAATAAACTCTTTTTAAGGTAAAAGGAAGTCTTGTAGGCAGACAAAAAGGAAGTAAAATTACTAAAACCATGACAAAGATATTATGAATACCCTGACCGACTAACCACGTCTGAGGTTTTATCTGCCTCTGGAGTCTTGATTTTTTTTATGGTGCCATTTTTTTTTTAGTGTGCTATGAAAATGTTTATTCTTGTTTGGTTTTCCCTGAATTTTTAAAAAATGGTGCCATTTTTAATAGCAGTTTGTTTGCATGTTGCGGGTCTGTTTGGACTAGGGAATTTCCCCCCAATCCTCTTTGCATTTTGGTTTTAGCAGGAGGGAAAAAATAAAGTCTGAGAAGGAATGATTATTCTGAATTGCATTTCAAGAGAATTCTGTCTATGCGGGAATCAAATTATTTTGTCTTATTGGCAAATCAAATAAGAAATATATGCTTGTATAGGAGCAATCTTCATGTATAAGTAATCCAAGACTTGAATGTCTCTGGAAGACTTAACAAAACACGCTCTATTTGCTATCCATGAAAAAACTTAACATCTCAACAAATAGGGTGTTTCTTAAAACACTATTGTATCCTGTATTTTTATATTTTTATCCTGCTCACACTCTGAAAAAAGAGTTTTAGAGAGCCATCAACATGAAAACTACACAGTGGAGAAAAATAGACCGTCGCACGTCGTGAGTGGTAAGTGGACTTCTATTTACCTGGCGGAGCAGCCGGAAACACAGGCTGGCTGCGCTGTCAGCACCTGAAGCAAGGTCAGGAATCATCCCGTGTTTCAAACAAGTGACATACTCAAGCTGAAAAATTCTCCAGTTACAGTAGTTTGTTGAACTGTCCTGAAGGAAAATGCTTTTCAGGGCTTTTCTACCCAACCGAGGTTTTATTTTTAGGTACCAATTGGCAAGTGCATCAGATCTGTGTAAGGTCTCAATTAAAACCATTTTGGAAAGTTGCTACATCTGAGTCTCAGTTTCTTTATCTGCAAAATGGGAAGCAAAATAATGGTGTCTCGCTCATGAGGTTGTTGTGGTGTGACAGTTTATGCAATGTATTTGTGGTGTGTGCAATGTATGCTGTGCCTGTCATAGAGCGGGTCTTCAGTAAATGGTATTTCTCATCCCCATTGTTACAGCAGGGCATTAAAAAGGGTTTAGATATCATTGTGTATTACCACAAAGTTGATCAGCTCTAAGCCATCCCCACCAATATTATATGCAGTTGGGCTTAATAGAAAAATCATAGCAAAACCCTGAGAAGCATATGATTATCTCAGCACCAGAATGCTTTTCTCAGTGTAGGAATGCAACAAATACAAGGGGTTTTCTTGGAGGAGCAAATAAAACTATTTCCTTGCATAGAACCAGCGTTAACATTTAATAGCCAGCATACAGCTACTTTCAAAAGAAAGCCCTACTGTTCTGGACCTTTTGTTTCCTGGGTATGACTGAGAATCTCTGTGTATGACTGAGATCAACAGCCAGATATCTAGGAGCTACAGATCAATTACTAGTTCCCTCTAACGTGGCTGTGTGCAACTTAGCAAAATGCTGGTATGTTTGTGTGGTCCTCTACCTAAAAAAACTATTAATTAATTAATAAGAGAACCAAATGGAAGTGAGAAGGGAAAGCTACACAGTTACCAGGTGTACTTAAAAGAGAAAATAAATATGAAAATGTTTATTTCCTCTGGCAGGCAACAACAGAATATTCATTAAATTTAAATTTCATTTGTGTTGCTTCTTTGTGCCTTTTCCTTCAACTTTTTTCATAAAATGTTTTATGAAATTCAAATAGACTGTTAAATGTTTTCAGTAACAAAGATATGTTGTGTTTCTTACTGTATTGCTCTAACAATATAATTTCTTTGGTAACAGTAGGGGACAATTATGAACATGAGATTTGGGAAAAAATTAAAGTGTGTCTCCCAACAGAACATTTTGTTGCTAAATATTCTTTTATTTAAAATTTGAAATTATTACACATGAATGTCGTTGTCAACGTATACGTACAGAAGTCTTAGCATATCACTCACCTAATATTGTGTAATGCAAAAAAATAAGTACTAATTGCTTTTTTTCTTTCACTTGGTCATTTAAAAAAATGTTTTAAACCAAAAAAGAATAATCAAATTACTTTAGCTCTGGTATCAAGCAAACTGTGAATAAATGTTTCTGTTTGTGCTCTAAGAATTTATAATAACACGAAGATAATTAATGACTATAGATCAATCTTTGCTCCAGTAACCATAGAAGAAAGTTTATTTTATTTCTCCTAAGTCTGATAAGGACAAAGTAAACCTACTAATACCTGCTATAGACTGGTAAAAAGTTATCTCTCAAAGAATCTCAACCCAAAGTCAGGATGTCGCTAGCAAAGAGATCCAAACCATGTAACCTGCATTGAATAGAATACAAATGAATAGAGATTTTATAAGTAAACATGCTGTTAAATTGTGCATTTACACATCATTTTCCAAATTAATGTTGTCACTGGAGACCACCTGAATGAAACTGGTAGATCTCTTCTGTCACTATTACACATTTGCAGACACTAATAATAAAATTAAGAATATCTGTCATAACTGTAGCTAAATAATTGGCCATACTGAGTCTAAATTTAAATGCTAGATTAGTTTGATATGTAACTGATCAATTTATACTTCCTCAGATGATGTTTTAGTGTTTGCCACTCACAAGACCAATATCTTCCCTCTTTTGCTAAGCCCAATGTTGAACACGGATTTACCTTAACTAAATCTTTAAGGAGAAAAACAATGTCAGAATGTATTCTGCTTTCCTGTCAAAATAAAATCAACAGGGAAATAATTCCTTGCTGCATTAAAAAATTTCTTCCTTCTGCCCCAAAGGTTAGGGACATTTGCTTTTCTTGTTTTCCTGAAGAACTCTTTGAAAATCACCAGTCTCCCGGTGGGCTGCAGGAAGTTTGCTGATCCTATCAGCTTAGGAGCAGCTAAGGTCACAGGAAGGACAGTTCTGAAAGCTGGGGGAAGACACTGTCATCAGACTCATCTGCTTGTCATGGTGTATAACTGAGATTAAATAACTGAATATTGAGAACTAATAGGTCAATTAATATTTAACCCCTGGGTTGCCACAATAGTTCCCACCTTGTCCCAAGTGCCAGTTGCCTCTCTTTAAATACTGGCTCGAATATTAGAGTAACTATGGATGAAGGTGATGTTTCCTAGTCTCTGAGACAAATCCCATCATTTCGAATTCATCATGCATAATCAAGATTCTCAGAACATTCTCAGTTCAAAGGATGGGGTTGCAATAGTTGAATTGAAAATAAGAAATTCAGTGATTTCACATTTAGAAGAAGTTAGATCTGAAAAGAGATGCGTTCCCTGTGAAATTGGGTGAAACCTTCATTAGCTATCATGAAAAATATGTTCCCAGGTTTTAGCATTTGGAAAGGAAGGAAGGGAAAGGGTATCATTGCAATGACAATGTCAGATCTAAAGCTGTGGGGCATTTCACTTGTCCCAGAAGAGAAGGAAGGAAGGAAATTACCTTATTTGGCCAGAGAAATGAATCAGAATTTCTGCTGGTTAATTAGGCAGTTCGTGTAAATAGCTACTGTGGAACACATAGCTCCAGCAGAAAAGTCCTTAGAACTGTGAATAGGTAGAGTGTGCTTTCATTGACTTCATAAAAGCACTAGAAGAGAGCTAAAGGAAAAATTGAGTTGTCATCATTGTGTGTACTTAGCCTTTATAGAAATACGCAAGCAGTAAAATCAACTTGTGTTCTGATAATAAACAAGCTAGCATCTTTTAATTTCCTGAAGAAATAGGCTGTAATCATGGACAAAGGGGAGCATATCCAAAAAGAAAACCAGATAAGCCTTCTTCTGAGATGGATCATGCAGTAGTAAACGTAAAGCCTCCTCTGCCCCATTCATGCCTGTGACCTAACATAATAGAAACCTAATACATCTGCTAGTTTGCAAGTGCTCACACCCCAAAAGACCCTTATTTATGTCATATGCAGTATTTCCTACCAATCAGAAAGTCACTGTATCAAAATGCACATAGAAGCTCTTATGCCTCTTGTTTGGTATGGATGGAACTTGACATCGAAGTTAAAACATAAAAAGGAGATGAATTTGTATAAGCCAGGTAAATGCTAAGTGAATTTATGGGAGAACATTTTTTTTAAATGTCAAATGTGTTGCCAATTAAGGGAACATTGCAATTTAATTGTTCTAAGTGTTTATTTTCACTAGGAAATAAAATGATCGCTTCAAGAAGAAATTCTTTAGGTTCCTTTGTAGATTATGTCTTATTTAGCAGTAGGGAAAGACAAGAACTAAATACTTAAACTAATGAAAAAATAAAACTATATTTCATTGGTATCATTTGAATTCTATATTCTTTGCAGGAACTTTACATTGCATGGCAGAATTGATATTCTTTAAGTGACTTCTACTTCACATCTAAAGCACAACAAATGGTTTGGGAACCGATTACTTAAACGCACTTGATTTTCTGAGAAAATCATTAAACCAAATATTAACTAACTTACATGAAGGGTAGACAGTCAATTATGTTTTTTAAAATCACCATTTCAACACCCCTCCCTCAACAAGTCAATCCTCAGTATAGAAGGAGATAAAAAAAAAAAAAGGCTCTACTTAACTCGATTGATACTATTAAATTCTACAGATGGTCATACCTCGTTTTATCACACTTCACAATATTGCACTTAGTAGACGTGTTTTTTACAGACTAAAAGTTTGTGGCGAGCCTGTGTCGAGCAATTTTACCAGCACCATTTTTTTTCCAGCAGCAAGTGCCTACTTCATGTCTCTGTGTCACAAGTGAACAATTCTCACAAAACTTCAAACTGTATTATTATTATTTTATCTAGTATGGTGATCTGTGATCAGTGCTCTTGATATTACTATTGTAAGAACAAATGTTACTATCAGGGTGCTATGAATTGCACCCATGTAAGATGATCATCTTAATCGATGAATGTTGTGTGTGCTCCGACTGCTCCTGGCCATTCCTCCATCTGTCTCCCTCTCCCTCGGCCTCCCTATTTCCTGAGACACCACAATATTGACATTAGGCCCATTAATGACCCTACCGTGGTCTCGAAGTGTTCATATAAAAGGAAGAGTTGCATATCTCTCACTTTAAATCACAAGTGGGAAATGATTAAGCTTAGGGAGGAAGGCAGGTTGAAAGCTGAGACAGGCCTTGCACCAAACAGTTAACTAAGCTGTGACTGCACAGGAGAAGTCCTTGAAGGAAGTTAAAAGTACTACTCCAGTGAACACGCAAATGATAAGAAAGCAAAACAGGCTTATTGCTGATGTGAAGAAAGACTTCGTGATCTGAATAGAAGATCAAACCAGCCACAAAACTCCCGTAAGCCAAAGCCTAATCCAGTGCAAGGCCTTGACTGTCTTCAATTCTGCGAAATTTGGGAGAGGTGAGGAAGCTGTAGAGGTTTGTTCATGAGGTTTAAGGAAAAAAGTTATGTCTATAACGTAACAGTGCAGGGTGAAGCCGTAAGTGCTGATGGAGAAGCTGCAGCAGGTTCTCCAGAAGATCCAGCTAAGATCACTGATGACGGTGGCTGCACTACACAACAGGTTTTCAGTGCAGATGAAACAGCCTTCTATGGGAAGAAGATGCCATCTGGGGCTTTCACAGCTAGAGAGGAGAAGTCAATGCCTGGCTTAAAAGCTTTAAAGCAATAGTCTAACTCTTATTAGGAGCTAAGGCAGCTGGGGACTTTCAGTTAAAGCCAATGCTCATTTACCATTCTAAAAATCCTAAGGCCCTTAAGAATGATGCTAAATCTACTCTGCCTGGGCTCTGTAAATGGAGCAACGAGCCTGGATGGGAGCACATCTGTTTATGGTTTATTGAGTGTTTTAAGCTCACTATTGAAGCCGATTATTCACCAAAAAGAATTCTTCTTGAAATATTGCTGTGCATTGACAACACGCTTAGTCACACAAGAACTCTGATGGAGATGTACAAGGAGATTAGTGTTGTTTTTACGCCTGCTAACACAACATTTACTCTGCATCTATGCAGATCAAGGAGTAATTCCGACTTTCAAGTCTTGTTCTTTAAGAAATACATTTTCAGAGAAGATAGTGCCATAGCTGGTGTTCCTCTGATGGATTTGGGTAAAACAAACTGAAAACCTTCTGGAAAATTTTCACCATTCTAGATGCCATTAAGAACATTTGTGAGTCATGGGAGGAGGTCAAAGTATCAGTGCTAACAGAAGTTTGCAAGAAGTTGATTCCCGCCTTCATGGATGACTTTGAGACGTTCAGCTCTTCAGTAGAGGACTTAGCCACAGATGTGGTAGAAATAGCAAGAAAACTTTAGAAATGGAGCCCGAAGATGTGGTTTAATTGCTGTGATGTTACGAGAAAACTAATGAATGAGGAGTTGTTTATTACGGATGAGCAAAAGAAAGTGGTTTCTTGAGATGGAATCTGCTCCTGGTGGAAATGCTACAGTTGAAATGACAATGAAGGATTTAGGATGTTACATAAACTGATTGATAAGACAGCAGCAGGGTTTAAAAGGATTCCAATTTTCAAAGAAGTTCTGCTGTGGGTAAAATGTTGTCAAACAGCATCCCATGCCGTAGAGAAATTTTTCATGGAAGGAAGAGACAGTTAATCTAGCAAACGTCATTATTGTCTTATTTTATGAAATTGCCACAGCCACCCTAGCCTTCAGTAGCCACCACCCTGATCGGTCAGCATCCATCAACTGATACCAAGGTAAGATCTCCACCAGCGAAAGATTCACTATTGCTGAAGGCCCAGATGGTCATTAACATTTTTTAGCCATTAAGTATTTTTAAATAAGACATAATTCTATTGCACACTTAACAGACTACAGTATAGTGTGAACATAACTTGTGTGTACTAGGAAACCGCAAAATTTGCGTGACTTGCTTTATTGTGATATTTGCTTTATTGTGATGGTCTGGAACCAAATCCGTAATATCTCTAAGGTTTGCCTGTATTTTTCAAAACGTTTAATTTAGAGGTAATAATTTAGTTTAAAAACAGTTGTTGAGACTAACTAGATGTGTGAAAGAAGTTGATACGAAAAATGTTGAGTGTCAGTGAAACTTAGCTGAAAGCCAGTAGAATTGGCCATCTAATGGCGATTAAGTATGCTATAAATTTAAATCTTTGAAATACTTGTAGAGATTTATTCAGGCAGACAAACAAAGATAACAAAAGTCTTTTGTGTGTTTGTCAGTCATTTCCACTCCTCTGTTGTTGTAGTGTCAAATAATGTCAGTTATTTAAGGGCAATTACTGTAATTTTAAATTCTCAACAAATTAAACTATAAAGACTACAAGTCCAAGAAGGACCTTACTCATTTTTCAAGCACATTTTTCATCTTCCATTTTTTAAAGATGTTTTTATTGCTTGAATGTGGAGAAAGAAAAAGGAGATTTTTTTTTGTCTGTTGGTGCTTTTTAATTTTTTAAAATAAAACAACCATGTTTGGATATTTCTTTTTCATTGAGCTATGTTTTATAAAGTTTTTCCAGTAGTACCATGGTTTTTCAGATGGGTAAGTGGAATTATTTTTAATTAGATTTTATATATATTTTTTTATATTGGAGTAGCTACATTTTTAGCCCTCTTTTGTATTCTATATATATATAAAATCTAATAAATTTAGGTTAGAAGCCAGAAAAAAAAAAGTCCATGGAAGCAAAATAAAGCCCAAAATGGGTGAAAAAAAAAAAGTAGCTAAATTGTGTTTGATAATAAAATGTTCTACCAATGAAAATATTGAAAATAAAATGTAAGCATAATTAATTTGAATGAGATCATTAAGATGGTTTCATAAAATAACTTAAAGTAAAGCAAGAAAATAATTACCTCCCCTAATCTTTGAGCTACTGTTGACAAAGTTTAAATGTTATATAATTTAAGAGCTTGGATTCGATACATTTTATATTTTATGAGGTCTGTTTTTAAGATTTAGAGCAGCATCTAGGATTTCTTTGCAGTAATAAAGACAATGATCCATTATGTTCTTCTATTACTAATTATTCTGTAAAGATTGTCTGTTCCAAAAGATAATTAGAAGGGGTGAAATTTAATTCCATTAAACAGAACTCAACTGGGACATAATGAAATTTTGCTGTGAAGTTGGAGACTTTGAAGCCAAATAAAAAGCTTTTACATAGAGAAATGAGATTGTAAATCTCACACCTTACTCATGCAGGGCATATTTAAAGACATACAAGTATAATATTATATTTAGTCATGACTTTTAAGTGTTCAGTCAGCCCAAAAATTCATAAAGAGTGTTTCTTCACTTATTTAAATGAGAAGTTTAGTGATAGACAAAGGTACTTTTAGATTCCAAGTTCGTTCATTCATTTATTCAACAATAATGTTTTGAGTGGCTACTATGCATCTGACTCTAGACAAGATACTAAGCATATCTAGATAAATAGGGAAGCAGTGACTGCCATGAAACAGCCCAAAATCTAGTCCTTTTATGATGATTATTTGAGTTTATTTCATTTAGCAATAAAATTTGGAGTGTCCCCCATGAAAACTTGGACTTAGCAGATTTCCATTAAGCTCTTGCTTTTTATGGTGGAGAAATTTATGCAAATGAAGAGGACTGTTGCTCTCAAAGAGCTTATCATCCTGCAGAGGCAAACATGTACATTTACCACTGCAACAAACTCTAGAAAAATTAAAGACATTTGATTCCCTTAAATTCTTTTCTATCACCCTTTACTTAAGTGACCATTGCACACAGCTTACTACACTGTCCTTAGATTTTTAATATGTCTTCCCCTGTAGATTGGAGGCAACGTGAAGGTAATCTACTATATAGATTATGTTTGCCTTTGTGTTCTTCATACCAACTAAGAACTTAGCACATAGTAGGTGTTTGATGGATGAATAAGAGGAAACAATGACGGATAACTAGCCTTCATGGCAAAGACAAAGACCACTCTAACCTATGAACAGGTGAAAACAGAGCTCCAAGAGGTTTAACTTTTCAAAAAACACAAAGTTGTTAAAAAGCAGAAACAGAATTTGAAATCAGGTCTAGGTGGTTCTGAAGACCTGTTCTTCCCAAGTACTGAAGAGTCATACCACTCGAGGGAGCCGTAAGCAGCAGAGAAGGTGAGTCCAGGTGCTTTGTTTTGTGTTGCCTTTTGGAATAATGGAAGATTTTCCTCTGTTCCATGTGCAGCAGAGTAGAACAAGAGCCCTCAATAGGAGGGGTAGCAGGAAGAAGGATGAAGTGGACCTTTATACAAAAAATACAGACTCACAATATAAAAGAAAAGCAAAATCCCTGTTACCTAACGCAGCTCACTAAACCTAGGAGAGAAGAAAGGGAAAGTTCCTAGTACAAGAGAGGATAAGAGTTTACAGCTTTTAATGAAGTCAATGTGACCAACACTAGAGAAGCCAGTTTCTGAACGCCTCCCTTTAGGTTCAAGAGAAGCTTGGAATATCTTGTATTTAATCATTAATTGGTATGTGAATTAGTAAGGTCTCTCCTAAAAAATCCGTTTTTAACGGTCAGTTTGGAATGATACTTTATTTCCTTGGTCCTTGAATACATTGAAGTCTGTAGGCCTTAAACATAAAGAATGATATTACAGCAGCTGACATTTTGGCTCAAGGTTACTTGTAGATAGAGTAACCTTGAGACATATTGAGACATTCTCAATAATGTCTCGGGGCCGGGCATGGTGGCTCACGCCTGTAATCCAAGCACTTTGGAGGCCAAGGCAGACGGATCACCTGAGGTCAGGAGTTCAAGATCAGCCTGACCAACATGGTGAAACCCCATCTTTAAAAATAATAATAATAATGTCTTGGAACTACACTCATTTGACCCCCAAAATAAAAGCAACTGACCTTGAGATGGAGAGAGTATCCTGGATTATCCTTGTGAACCAGTGTAATTACAAAGGTCTTCCTTATATGTGAAAGAGGGAAGCAGAAGAAGGAGAACCAGATAGACTGCAGTATGAGGTGGTCCTGGCCAGACACTGCTGATGTTGAAGATGGGGGGTAAAGCCCATGAATTAAGGAATATGGTGACCTCTAGAAGCTGGAAAAGTCATGGTAATGGATTTTGCCTTAGAGCCTCCAGAAGGACCACAGCTCTGCCAACACCTCGACTTTAGCCCAGTGAGACCCATTTCAGACTTTTGACTTCCAGAAATGTAAGATAATAAAGTCGTGTTGTTTAAAGCCACCAAATTTCTAGTACTTTGCCACTGCAGCAATAGAAAACTAATATACCCTGGGAGCCTTTGTGCCATCACAGGAAAAGTGACAGCACAGAAAGCAGAGCAGATAAAGAGATTAGGCCTTTGGGGACATTGTTTAGCTACTGAATTCAAATGTATTTCTGAGAGAGAGGGGACATATGTTTTTTACATAACGATTTTATATAATAAATTTAGAATGGAACCTGCTTCTGCATGAATTTTGGGTAAAGAATGAAATTAAGGCAGATATCAAGAAGTTATTTGAAGCTAATGAAAACAACAATGCAATGTACCACATCTCTGGGACACAGCTAAGGCCGTGTTAAGAGGGAAAACCATAGCACTAAATGTTCATGTCAAAAAGTTGGAAAGATCTCAATTTAACAACCTAACATCAAACTAAAAGAACTAGAGAACCAAGAGCAAACAAATCCCAAAGTTAGCAAAACAAGAAGTATCCCAAATCAGAGCTAAACTGGAGGAGAGAATGTCACAAAGATCCATTCAAAAGATCAACAAACCCAGGAGCTGGTTTTTTGAGAAAATTAATAAAACAGAGAGCTAGACAAATAAAACTAGTGAGCTAGACTAATAAAGAAGAAAAAAGAGTGGCTCACGCCTGTAATCCCAGCACTTTGGGAGGCCGAGGCGGGCGGATCATGAGGTCAAGAGATCGAGACCGTCCTGGCCAACACAGTGAAACCCTGTCTCTACTAAAAATACAAAAAAAATTAGCCAGGCATGGTGGCACACGCCTATGGTCCCAGCTACTTGGGAGGCTGAGGCGGAAGAATTGCTTGAATCCAGGAGGGGGTTTGCAGTGAGCCGAGATGGTGCCACTGCACTCCAGCCTGGTGACAGAGCAAGACTCCGTCTCAAAATAAATAAATAAATAAAAATTAAAAAATAAAAAAAAGAAAAAAGACAAGATTCAAATAAACACAATCAGAAATGGCAAGGGGGATATTACCACTGACACCACAGAAATACAAACAATCATCAGAGAATATTATGAACACCTCTATGTACATAAACTAGAAAATCTAGAAGAAATGGATAAATTCCTGGACACATACATCCTTCCAACACTGAACCAGGAAGAAGCAGAATCCAATAACCAGGAAGAAGCAGAACCCAGAGTTCTGAAATTGAGGCAGTAATAAATAGCATACCAGCCAAAAAAAGCCCAGGACAAGGTGGATTCACAGCCGAATTCTACAAGATGTACAAAGAAGAGCTGGTACCATTCCTACAGAAACTATTCCAAAAAATTGAGGAGGAGGGACTCCTTCTTAACTCATTCTACGAGACCAGCATTATTCTGATACCAAAACCTGGCAGAGATACAACATAAAAAGAAAACTTCAGGTCAAAATCCTTGATGAACATTGACGTAAAAATCCCTAATAAAAGGCTGAATCCGGCAGTACATCAAAAAGCCTATCCACCGTGGTCAAGTAGGCTTCATCCCTGGGATGCAAGTTTGGTTCAACATACACAAATCAATAAATGTGATTCATCACATAAACAGAACTAAAGACAAAAACCACATGATTATCTCAATATATGCAGAAAAGGTTTTGATAAAATTTGATATCCATCCATGTTAAAAACTCTCAATAAACTAAGTATTGAAGGAACATACCTCAAAATAATAAAAGCTATTATTTGTGATGAATCCACAGCCAATATCATACTGAATGGGTAAAAGCTGGAAGCATTCTCCTTGAAAGCCAGCACAATTCAAGGATTCCTTCTCTTACTACTCCTATTTAACATAATATTGGAAGTTCTGGCCAGGGAAATTAGGAAAGAGAAAGAAATAAAAGGCATCCAAATAGGAAGAGAGAAATCAAACTATCCTTGTTTGCAGATGACATGATCATATACCTGGAAAATCTCACAGTCTCAGCCCAAAAACTTCTTAAGCTGATAAATGACTTCAGCAAAGTCTTAAAATACAAAATCAATGTGCAAAAATCACTAGCATTCGTATATACCAACAACAGTCAAGCCAGGAGCCAAATCAGAAACAAACTCCCATTTGCAATTGCCACAAGAAGAATAAAATACCTAGGAATACAGCTAACTAGGGAGGTAAAAGATCTCTACAAGGAGAACTACAAACCACTGCTCAAAGAAATCAGAGATGGCACAAACAAATAGAAAAACATGAATAGGAAGAATCAATATCATCAAAATGACCATACTGCCCAAAGCAATTTATAGATTCAGTGCTGTTTTTATTAAATGAACACTGGCATTCTTCATAGAACTAGAGAAAACTATTTTTAAAATTCACTTGAAACCAAAAGAGAGCCCACATAGCCAAGGCAATCCTAGGCAAAAAGAACAAAGCTGGAGGCATTATGCTACCCAACTTCAAATTATACTACAGGATTACAGTAACCAAAACAGCATGGTTCCGGTACAAAAACAGACACATAGACCAATGGAACAGAATAAAGAACCCAGAAATAAGTCTGCACGCCTGCAACAATCTGATATTCCACAGACCTCACAAAGACAAGCAATGGGGAAAGGATTCCCTATTCAATAGATGGTGCTGGGATAGCTGGCTAGCCATATACAGAAGATAGAAACTGGACCTCTTCCTTCTACTATGTACAAAAATTAACTCAACGTGGATTAAAGACTTAAATGTAAAACCCAAAGCTACAAAAACCTTGGAAGACAACTGAGGCAATACCATTCAGGACATAGGCACTGACAAAGAGTTTATGACGAAGATGCCAAAAACAAAAATCGACAAATGGGATCTAATTAAACTAAAAAGCTTAGTTTAATTAGAAAGGAAAAGAAAGAAACTATCAACAGAATAAACAGAGAATAGGAGAAAACTTTTGCAAACTAGACAAAGGTCTAATATCCAGTGTCTATAAGGAATTTGAAGAAATTTACAAGAAAATAACCCTATAAAAAAGTGGGCAAAGGACATAAATAGACATTTTTCAAAAGAAGACATATATATGGCCAACAATTATATGAAAAAAAAGGCCAGCGTCACTGATCATTAGAGAAATGCAAACCAAAACTTCAGTGAAGTCTTACACCAGTCAGAATGGCTATTACTAAAAAGTCAAAAATGACAGATGCTGATGAGATTGTGGAGAAAAAAAGGAATGCTTATACAGTGTTGATGAGAATGTAAAATAGTTTAGCCATTGTGGAAGACAGTGTGATGATTCCTTAAATACCTAAAATTAGAAATACCATTCAACCCAGCAATGCCATAACCAGGTATATACACAAAGGATTATAAATAATTCTGTTATAAGACACATGCACACATATATTCATTGCAGCACTATTCACAATAGCAAAGATATATGGATTCAACCTAAATGCCCATCAATGGTAGACTGGTTAAAGAAAATGTGGCACATAAACACCATGGAATACTATGCAGCCATAAAAAAGAATAAGATCATGTCCTTTGCAGGAACATGGATGAAACTGGAGCCCATAATCCCTATCAAACTAACACAGGGACAGAAAACCAAATACCTCATGTTCTTATTTATAAGTGAGAGCTAAATTATTAGAACACAGCGACACATAAGAGGAATAATACACACTGGAGCCTATCGGAGGGTGGCAGGTGGGGGAGGGGAGAGGATCAGGAAAAATAACTAATGGATACTAGGCTTAATACCTGGGTGATGAAATAATCTGTACAACAAACACCTATGCAACAAGTTTATCTGTATGACAAACCTGCACATGTACCCCTGAAATAAAAATAAAAGTTAAATGAATAAATAAATAAATGTAGAAGCAATGAAGAAAAATGGAAAACCACCTTTAGAACGCCACAGTAATAATTTCTTTAAGCAAGATCCAGTAATGAACACTACAATTAGTGGGAAACTTTAATGAGAAACGGAACATTTCCATAGCCTCAAATTGTCTCCACTCCCAAATGTTTATTACTTGATGTGATAGTTTTAACATATCTCTACAAATTATTTGGTACTCCTCCTTCTAGAAGGTGGAGATTGGCTCACCTCCTCTTTCAGTACAGGTTGAACTTAGGGACTCCCTTCTAACAATTGAGTATGGAAAGAGAGAAATGGTAATTTCACAGTGGAGAGACTCAAACTGAGTGACGTGCTACAAAACATTTGATGAGCGCTCTTCAAAAGTGTCAAGGTCATGAAAATTAAGGAAAGATTAAAATTGTTGTAAATTGGAGGAGAGAAAGGCGACATGACAACAAAATACAACACGGTGTCCTGGGTTGGATCCTAGGACAGAAAAATATAGTGGAAAATACTACTAAATCTAAATAAAGCCTACAATGTTGTTAGCGGTATTGTACCAATGTTAATTTTGATAATGGTATTGTGATTATGTAAGTTAACAGAGAAACCCAGATAAAGGGTACATGGGAACTTCTTGTACTACTTTTGAACTTCTCCCGTAAATATAAAACTGTTTAAAAAGTTAAAAACAAACAAACAATTAAAAGACAAAGAATAAATTCATGAAAATGTTTAATATAGATGGCAGAAAAAATGATTAATAGTCTTACTAAAAGGGGCTTTTATAAATCCATTGAAAAGTAACCAAACAAAATAAATAAGCAATGCAGAGTGACAAATGCAAATGTGAGGATTCTAGTGGGAAATACAAATAGACATAGAGGAATAATCAGCCTTACTAAGAATCAAAGTCATGGTAAATAAAATCATATTTCCCTTTTGTCAGCCTAATTAGGAAACATTAGTAAGAGGTAATACTGTGTCTTTGGGGTTATGAAAGGAATAGACACTCTCACATTTTCCTGTTACAATAAATAATTACACAAAGTGGAATAGTATAAAGACAGAAAAATGATACTGTAAAAGAACTTTTAATAGCGTCGAAAGATGCTCATATTTTATACAGTGATTTAAAAAACCCTGGATTTTAAAAAAATCACCTATGACATGATCTATTTTAATATGAAATGTGTAGGTTATATGCCAAAATGTTAACTGTGGTTATGTTTGTGTAGCAGGACACAGAACTTTCATGTTTTTCTTTCTCGTTATCTCCATTTTCTAAATTTTCTATAAGAAATATGTATTAATTTTTCTTTTAAGAGTTTTCCATAAACAAATGAAAAGTGGCAAAAAAAATGGCAGTCAGTCCATCTCAGTCGGTCATATTTATCATTAAAGCTGTTGTGGAGTGCCTGTCTGTGTGCGGCCCTTCCTGTCCTCAAGGGTATGGGCTGTGTCAGCCTAGGTATTAAAGGCTTTGGTTATATGTTTTTGAAAGCGGCATCTTTGATCCAGGCTCACGAGCCATAGGGAGTAGACTTTGAGTTGATGTTGGTTATGTTTGGGAACAAAAATAATCTTTTGTTGAAAAATCACTATTTTTATTGAGATAAAGATGACCTTAAACAGATAATGAGCAAAAGATTCATATCAGGCATCAGCAAGGGGAGTGGAAATCCCTCTTTCATTTTTTAGAAACAGTTTGAGAACCATTGCTCAGTCACTAACTTAGAAAAGAACGGCTGCTGAAATACAAAGCCACGCCAACTCATGTGGAAACGGGAACATTCCACAAAGAGCTGATTTGCTAACGCAGGTCTGAGTACTCATCCCAGAATCTTGGTGGCATCTCTGACTTTTACCCTGGCCTCAAAATTCCTCTAGGCACAAGTTACAGAACCAAGGATTAGTTGAAGAACACTCACAGGCTTCTGGCATATAAAGGACTAATTAACTCCTGATTGGATCCTGCTAAATCCCCATTTCCCTTTGAATTGCATCCAGGCTTTGCCTCTACCCCCTGAAAAAGTGAAAGTACTGTATAAAAAACAAAAATTGCAACGGAGGGTCTTAATTTAATAACCTGACTTCCGCAATGGTATTTGAAAACACTGGTGTTTGAAAACAGTATGTTTACCTTTCTGTTTAACAGTCACTTAAAGTGTTCGTGGCAATGATCTGCCAGGCAAAACATGCACAAATCCAGGCCTGAACCAACAGTCTCAAACCGGAAAAAGATTCCCGTGGGGAAAGATGATGTTTACATTGCATAAGTGATGCTAAAGCAAACTCTTCATTTAGGTGGGCAAAGTGAATAAAACCCTTGGGATGGATTAATAGCAAGGGTGTGTTTCAGAAGAAATGCTCTGTGCGAGTATCCATTTCTACATTCGGGCCGCAGGTACTGAGGGCCACCTCTGACGCTTCACACCTTTTGGCAGCTTGTCCCTGTTTTCAGAAGGGAAAAGCTAAGGCAAAACAGGGCTTTGAATTCAGTGAGGCCTGCCTTCGGCACCTGTAACCTATTAGCAACGTGCCTCAGCAAGTCAGTAAAATCCCTTTTTGGTCCTCAATTTCCTTGTCTGTAGAATGTAAACTAAATAAAATAAAATGAAGACATTTTAGCAATAATTCCCTTAAAAGATTATTGTGAGAACTCAACATGGTTCCATGTTAAAATGACAAGTACCCTTGAAATGGTAATTATAACCATGAACTTCACATGCATGGGCTGACTCTCCATCTGAAAATATATTTCCTATATGGACACAGGGAGGGGAGCATCACACACTGGAGTCTGTTGCAGGGGGCTAGGGGAGAGATAGTAGGGGGTGGGGAGGTTGGGGAGAAATAACATTGGGAGAAATGCCAGATATAGGTGAGTGGGGGATGGAGGCAGCAAACCATCTTGCCATGTATGTACCTATACAACAATCCTGCATGATCTGCACACGTACCCTAGAACCTAAAGTACAATAAAAAATATATATATGGTTCCTGATACCCTGCCCTGAAATATTTAAAAGCAACTTGAACAGAGCTGAGGACAAGGGATCGCTTTTCTCCATCATGTAAGCGGAAAGAAGTGCCTGAATATAAACAGTGTTGGAAGCACTAACGTTCTAATGATCAAGTATTGTCTAGCTAAAGATATGAAAAATTCTTGCAGTGATGAATTTTTAACATTGAAATTTGACTTACCTCTTGTGCTCCACTGCCTTAAATCCATTTTGGAAACAGACAGAGAATAAATAAATAAACAGTCAGCTCTTCTCTGGAAGTTTGGGCAAAAGCAGGTGGTGATTGAGAAGACATGGGTCAGTGTGTGTGAGAGAGTTAAAAACGAACGTTTTCTGAGGTAAATACCTTGAACAATAAGGATGGAAATCTTTTTTGAATGGGGACCCAGGTCACTTGGGTGTTGGCCCTGGGAGCCTCTTTGTTCTGTCATGAACATTCAGGTAGGTTGTGAAGCACAGTCCTCCACGTTTGGCCACTTTCTCTGTCCTTGTCTTACCCACTTCCCTTTCCATTCCCTTTTCCGTGTGGCAGGATTTTCTCTCACTTGATCCCTCTTTCCCTGTTTCCCTCCTCTATTTGCTCATGGCTTTGTGTTGGCTCGCACATTACCTCACCCCAATCCTCACCATTAGTAGGTGTTCAATGGTATCTTTTGTTGGAAAACAGGACAGAGCACCTGACGCTCCCCAAATTCCTTTCCCTTTTTGTTCTCCATACTAGCCTCACATATGCCCTTTCTAACTGGTTAGCCCAAAGGAATTGTGGAGGACACCCTGGGGATACCGCCTGTTAACTGAGAGTCATTTCCTTCCCTTAGCACCACTAATAGAACATTCCATTTGAGCTCAGCACTTATATTTGGATAACTGTGTTGAGATGACACTTTCTTCCCCACACCCCCTGCTCTGTACTCACAGATTATTCTCAGAACTTGTAGCATCCTATATTGTAATGTAATAAGTATGTGTGGAGACCGATGCTTCCCTCCAGCTTAATGCAAAATTATCCACAGGAAAATTAAATACACGCTTTGGGCTCTGGCAAAGGAGAGGCATAAACAAAACAAGCTACTAAAACCATCAACACCAAAAACAAACAAACAAAGACAGAAATGGGCAATTAGAAGACCTCAAAAGTTGCAAGTTTAATGTAGAACGCTTATGTCGTTATAACCGTTACATTATATTTTGAAACCCCCATGGGAAGGGAACACCACCAACCTTCCAGAATTCAGAGCCTCCTCAATTCATACTCTGTGTCTGTCTTGAGAGATTCTCAAGTGAGGTCTCCACCAGTCCCCTGAAACCATATTCAAAATCAAGTGTTGGTGCATATGTGCATTTTTTCCGGGTAAAAGCTTATGAGCTTCATCAGACTCTCAGAGGCTCTGGAAGCCTGCACTATTTAAGAATTACTGTACTAGTGAGCTGGAGAGAAGGACTACTTTTGATCCATCTTTGTATGTTAGGGGCTAGGGCAGTGTCCAGCAGTGTGGGCACACAATATTGGTTAATATACAGTAAGTCTTCCTGGGTATTGAAATTATTGGTTATTCTGTGACCCTATTCTTTTATGGCTATTTAACATTTTGGTCTAACTGACTGTAACACACACACACACACACACACACACACACACACACACACACACACACATTTTTATCTTTCTAAATTATTAGATGGTCCCTAAGACATTAGGAAGCTTAGACTAGCCCTAGAATCAAACTTGGTAAAATGGTTGTTTGCAAATTGCAGTTTGCTACTACAGTTGCCTCTTTATACTCATGGTTTTGTTTCCTCAGGTTCTGCATCTGCGAATCCTGCAGATCAAACATATTTTTTAAAATAACAATAACAAAAACAATACAACATTAAAAACAATATAACAACTATTTACATTTGCATTTATATTGTATAGATACTATAAGTAATGTAGAGATGATTTAAAGGATACAGGAAGTTGTACATAGGTGATATGCAAATACTACACCATTTCATACAAGGGACTTGAGCAACCTCAGATTTGTGTGTGTGTGCTATGGGCAGGGGATTCCTGAAACCAGTCCCCGACAGATATCGAAGGACAACTGACTTTAAGTCAGAAGTGTTTTTAGGTATCCCATCTTCTCATTTGTCAATTTTAAATCAACCTGTTATTGCTTTGTTTTAAAAATTAGCTGGTGTCGTTTGCAGGCAAAAAAGTCCAGAAAATTTTATGCTCATTTATCAGTGTTTCTCCAGTATCTTTGTGTGTGAGAGTCAGTCCCCCGGGAAGCCTGTTAAACATGGGGATTCCAGCGCCCCATCCCCGGAGGGTCAAGATAACTAGTCTGGAATCCACATTTTTAACAAAGACCTCAATTGATTCTGAGAAGGATCCTCTATCAGTCTTTGAAAAACACTATTTTATATTGGCTCACTCTCTCCATTAATATTCATTGAGGTTTAAATCTAAATTTAGAAAAAAAATGGGCATGTGTCACTTTTAAAACTTTCCTTTGAATCTTCATTTCCACGGGACAAAGAGAATGTGGAAAAATGCTTTAGGGGAGAAGGAACTAACCCTATTTTAGACTTGCCGTGTTTTGTTTTTCATTTTTAATATGTGGGTGATTTCTAAACCAATCAGCGAAAACGTAGGTGGCACTGTGGAAAAACTTTTCATGTTTGCTTTCTCTTTGGTGCCAGAGCACATTAAATGTTAATGCTGGGACTTGCAAGGACCCCCACTTGGTGGATCCCTGAGGACAAGGACAGAAGTTCACCACGCTTGGCCACTCTGTTAAGTTTGTCTTCATGGAGCCACAGCCTCAGTATATTATGGCTATTTATTGAGCTCTGCCTGTTGTTACAGATAAATGTGTTGATAGGGCAGAGACTTTCCCCTCACATACCCTCCTGATGAGGTACGACACTTGTTTGTTTTAAGAATGGTTATTGAGTCCTTGTATGTGATAACTACAGATAGCTGATTTTACATACACTTCATTTAATTCTCACAACAACTCTGCAAATTAGGGCTGTAGTTGTTAGATATGACATATATGGGGTATGATAGAAGGTGTATGATGATTGATAGGATTTACCTTTGTCCCCACCCAAATCTCATCTCGACGGAGGAACCTGTAATCCCCACATGTCAGGGAGGGAAGTGATTGGAGCATGAGGATGGCTTGCAATATACTGTTTTCATGCTGGCAAGTGAGTTCTTATGAGATCTGATGGTTTTGTGTTTGACAGTTCCTCCCTCACACACTCACACTCTCTCTGCTGCCTCCTGCTTCCCCCTCTGCCATGACTGTAAATTTCCTGAGGCCTCCCCAGCCATGTGGAACTGTAAGTCAATTAAACCTCCTTTGTTTATAAATTACCCAGTCTCGGTAGTATCTTTATAGCAGTGTGAGAACGGACTAATACGATGATGATGGTGATGGTGATGGTGATTCCCCATTCACCCCATGGACTCTGCAGCCCAGATGCTGTGCACAACTGTCTTCTTGTTAGGCACCACATTGTAAAGTGCAAGATAAGCATCTTCTTTTGATGCAATAATAATGAAAACATGAACATTTTAAAGTAAAAATTAAATAAATATTATTCTTATTCCACTGAGAAGAAAGCTGAACTGAACAAGGTTAAGTGACTTGGCCAAAGTCACAGACAGTAACTACAACAGCTGAAATGTGAGTGCTTGTCTCGTGACTTCTGTCCTGTGGCTTGTATGGTTGTGTAACAGGTGTGGGTTCCAGGCCTGTCGTGGATGTTTTCCCATAGCTAGAAACACCTTCCCCGCAAAACAGAGGGTGGTCCTCAAGGAAAACAGGATGTCCTTTGGAGCAAAGTCTTCCAAAGAGCACAGGAGTCCAAGAACTCCTTCAGGGAAGCAACTTTGCCTTATTCCTATTTGTGTCTTTTAGCATCTGCCACAATATATGCTTGTCTATATTTGTCAAGATGGGTACACAGATGCTCTTTATTGCAATATCTTCTGTTTCCTTGAGTTTGGTGTCTGACTGACAATGACTAACATTTATGGAGCTAAATGTTGCTTTCCTGACAGTACCTGTTACCGTGTGACTGTTTATGACCTCCCCCGAATTCCCATGTTGAAGCCCTGATTCTCAATGCCATGATATAAGGAGCCAGGGCCTTTGGGAGGTAGTAAAGTTTACATGATGTCCTCATGATGAGATTGGTGCCCTTATAAAATGAGACCAGAGCGCTCTTTCTCTCTCTCTGTCCTGCCATGTGAGGATACAGCAAGATGATGGCCATGTGCAAGCTAGGAAGAAGACAGCACTCACCAGGGACTGAAGTGGCCAGTGCTTTGATCTTGGACTTCCCACGTCCATATCTGTGAGAAATACATTGTGGTTGTATAGCAACCCAGTCTGTGGCGTTATGTTACAGCAGCCCAAGTGAACTGAGACAATCTCCCTGATACTATTTTATCAGCGAAGACACTGAGGCACAGGGAGCGTAGCAACTTTCTCAAAGTCACACAGCCGGCATTTGGACCAGGCTAGTCTGACTCCCTGAGGGAAGGAAGGGTTGTTTCTCTGTGCTAAGCTGTTTTCCCTGCCTCTTTCTGTCTGAGGGGGAATTGAAATATAAAGCAACAACCTGTTGCGGAAGTATTTGAGTAATCAAACTTCAGAGTTAGAACCCAAACTAGCTTTCAAGTAGAAAAATCACACATGCACCCATATGTTTATTGCGGCACTGTTCACTATAGCAAAGACTTGGAAGCAACCCAAATGCCCATCAGTGATAGACTGGATAAAGAAAATGTGGCACATATACACCATGGAATACTATGCAGCCATAAAGAAAGGATGAGTTCATGTCCTTTGCAGGGACATGGATGAAGCTGGAAACCATCATTCTCAGCAAACTGACACAAGAACAGAAAACCAAACACCGCATGTTCTCACTTATAAGTGGGTGTTGAACAATGAGAGCACATGGACATAGGGAGGGGAACATTATACAATGGGGCCTGTTGGGGGGTGGGGGGATAGCAGAGGGATAGCAGGGGTGTGAGGATTGGGGAGGGATAGCATTAGGAGAAATACCTAATGTAGACGATGGAGTGATGGATGCAGCAAACCACCATGGCACATGTATAGCTATGTAATAAACCTGCACATTCTGCACAGGTACCCCAGAACTTAAAGTATAATAAATAAATTTTTTTTAAAAAAGAAAACTCAAGGTGGTCCCAGCGCTGTTAGTGTGAAAATATAGGAAACGTCATAGGACCCATTTCTGGGAATTATGGACAGGTCTCACAGAACAGGCACCTGGAAACTAGTCAGTCATCAAGAAACTTTTTTCCACGAGGACGCACACTCCCCCTCATATCTGTATGTCTCGTCCTTTACTGGTCTGTTTTCCTCTTCACTTGATTCCTCTGCTGGTTCTTTGGGTGTGTAGCCCTACAAGGAACATCAACCTACATTCTGCTTCTCTCCACTCGTCTGCTCTGTCTTTGAATATTTCCATTTCTGGAAATTGGTAGAAAGCCAGCTCATATGAGTGAGACCTCCTGTACCACAGGTGGCTGGCCAGCTGCTTCTCTGGTTCTTTATCAAAACTATTGGATACATGTAGCTCAATCAATGGTCATCTCTGCACAAAAAACCAAAAACAAACAAACAAACAAAAACAAACCAGCCCTGCACCCTTTCTGAGAATGGGAAGCAATGTACACAGCATAATACGCCAACAGGTAGGTAAGGCGGAAAATCAAAAGAGGATATCTATTACTGATTTGGAACCAGTTAAAGGTACATGGCTCTGTTTTAGATATTTTATAATAGTAAAAATGGAAAAGAGAAAGGGATTGCCCCATAATTAGGTTTTCAAAATATGTTTATTGTTTCCCCTAATTTTTCTTGAGGTTATTTAGATATTTCTTGACAAATGTTCATGATAACATGTGAAAGAAGACATGTTTATTTTCTTTGATTTGGTGGAATGAATTATCAAAATTCTGTTTTTTTAACATTGGTAAAACTTCTGAGTAAAAATTTTTAATAAACAAAGTGTTAATACAAAAAAAAAAAGAGTGCTGGCTATGCGTGGTGTGTAAATAAGGTATAAAAATATCCTCCATAATGTTGTGAAATGTAGCTCATGAACAGACCTGGAAACTAAAACTTGTATTGATTTATAGGTAGCCATTGATGCTACCAGTTTTCCCCCCTTCCCTGATTCTGATCACTGTTTTCTTCGGATTATCATAATAAGACAAATGTCACTCCCGAAGGAGCTGCTGATTCTGGAGCAGGGATAGGAGCTCACCAAGAACTCCAGCCACCAAAACATCTTCCCTGGCCACCCGGCCACAGGGAGCTGAGGGCCAAATCACAGACTTGAAAAATGGCTGTGAGTGCACACCGACTTGCCCATCTGCCTGCCATTATTATGCCGCTTGTGGAAAGCCATGATCTCTACATCAGATTGTTTTTTTTTTTTGGCAAAATGAGAAATAATACTGGGATCTTGCCTCAAAAAAAATCAGTGAAGATCAGCTCATAGAAATGTTTGAAATCTGGGCGCAGTGGCTCACGCCTGTAATCCCAGCACTTTGGGAGGGTGAGGCGGGCAGATCACCTGAGATCAGGAGTTCGAGACCAGCCTGGCCAACATGAAACACCCTGTCTTCACTAAAAATACAAAAATTAGCCGGGCGTGGTGGTGGGTGCCTGTAATCCCAGTTACATGGGAGGCTGAGGCAGGAGAATCGCTTGAACCCAGGAGGTGGAGGTTGTAGTGAGCTGTGATCACACCATTACACTCTAGCCTGGATGACAAGAGGGAAACTCCATCTCAAAAAATAGAAAGAAAGAAAGAAAGATGAAAGAAAAAAGAGAGAAAGAGAAGAAAGAAAGAAAAAGAGAAAGAAAGAAAATGAAAAGAGAAAGAAGAAAGAAAGAAAGAAAAAGGAAGGAAGGAAGGAAGAAAGAAGAAAGAGAAAAGAAAAAAAGAAATGTTTGAAACCTAGGTACTAGTGCAGATTTGTGGGTGCTGGAGAATGACTGTAAGAAGCGACCTTAGTGTGGAAACGCCCACTGTTAGATGTCGGCTCGTGCCCCACTTTGCCAATTCCCAAACTTGCCATTTTGGACAGGTTATTTAACCTGTAAGTGTGCTTCCATTTCATCACATATAAAACAGAAATATGAAAACCTGCCTTTGAGCGTTGTCATGGGGATTAAATGAGATAACTTCTGCCTGGCACATACCAGTGCAAAAATAAGCTTAGCAAATGTTTTTGTTTTTTGACTAGACAAAGATAAGTTTTTCCAGTGGTATATTTTTCATTAGAAAAAAAATACATACATACTTTTTTTTTTTGAGACGGAGTTTCGCTCTTGTTACCCAGGCTGGAGTGCAATGGCGCGATCTCGGCTCACCACAACCTCTGCCTCCTGGGTTCAGGCAATTCTCCTGCCTCAGCCTCCTGAGTAGCTGGGATTACAGGCACGCGCCACCATGCCCAGCTAATTTTTTGTATTTTTAGTAGAGACAGGGTTTCACCATGTTGACCAGGATGGTCTCGATCTCTTGACCTCGTGATCCACCCGCCTCGGCCTCCCAAAGTGCTGGGATTACAGGCTTGAGCCACCGCGCCCGGCCTAATACATACTTTTAACATAAAACTGAATCTAACTTTTATATAATAATGGATAAGACTCCAGAGATATTTTAGAATTTTCTTAGATGAGCTCTATTAGTCTGCCTTAAAAAAGGAAAAACCTTTTACTATAGAGTGAGAAGGAAGAGAAAGGAAAAAATTGGCTTATTTAAACAATGAGGAATGTATATATATGTGTGTGTGTCTGTGTCTGTGTATTTGTTAGTATCTTTTTTAATTTTTTTATTTTAATTGTACTTTAGTTTCTGGGGTACATGTGCAGATCATGAAGAATTGTTGCATAGGTACATACATGGCAATGTGGTTTGCTGCCTCCATCCCCCCATCACCTATATCTGGCGTTTCTCCCCATGTTATCCCTCCCCAACCTCCCTACCCACACTGTCCCTTCCCTAATCCCCCCCAACAGACCCCAGTGTGTGATGTTCCCCTCCCTGTGTCCATGTGTTCTCATTGTTCAACACCCACCTATGAGTAAGAACATGCAGTGTTTGATTTTCTGTTCTTCTGCCAGTTTGCTGAGAATGATGGTTTCCAGATTCATCCATGTCCCTAAAAAGGACACAACCTCATCATTTTTTATGGCTGCATAGTATTCCATAGTGTATATGTGCCACATTTTCTTTGTCCAGTCTATCATCGATGGGCATTTGGGTTGGTTCCAGGTCTTTGCTATTGTAAACAGTGCCACAGTGAACATACATGTGCATGTGCCTTTATAATAGAACGATTTATAATCCTTTGGATATATACCCAGTAATGGGATTGCTGAGTCAAATGGAATTTCTATTTCTAGGTCCTTAAGGAAGTGCCACACTGTCTTCCACAATGGTTGAACTAACTTACACTCCCACCAACAGTGTAAAAGTGTTCCTATTTCTCCACATCCTCTCCAGCATCTGTTGTCTCCAGATTTTTTAATGATCGCCGTTCTAACTGGCGTGAGATGGTATCTCAATGTTGTTTTGATTTGCATTTCTCTGATGACCAGTGATGATGAGCATTTTTTCATATGTTTGTGGCCTCATATGTCTTCTTTTGAAAAGTGTCTATTCATGTCCTTCACCCACTTTTGAATGGGTTTGTTTGTTTTTTTCTTGTAAATCTGTTTTAGTTCTTTGTAGATTCTGGATATCAGCGCTTTGTCAGATGGGTAGATTGCAAAAATTTTTTCCCATTCTATTGGTTGCCGGTTCACTCTAATGATTGTTTCTTTTGCTGTACAGAAGCTGTGGAGTTTAATCAGATCCCATTTGTCTATTTTGGCTTTTGTTGCCAACATTTTTGGTGTTTTAGTCAAGTCCTTGCCTATGCCTATGTCCTGAATGGTTTTGCCTAGGTTTTCTTCTAGGGTTTTTATGCTGTTAGGTCTTCTGTTTAAAACTTTAATCCATCTAGATTTAATTTTAGTGTAAGGTGTCAGAAAGTGGTCCAGTTTCTGCTTTCTGTACGTGGCTAGCCAGTTTTCCCAACACCATTTATTAAACAGGGAATCTTTTCCCCATTGCTGTTTTTGTCAGGTTTGTCAAACATCAGATGGTTGCAGATGTATGGCATTGCCTCCGAGGCCTCTGTTCTGTTTCATTGGTCTATATCTCTGTTTTGGTACCAGTACCATGCTGTTTTGATTACTGTAACCTTGTAGTATAGTTTGAAGTCAGGTAGCGTGATGCCTCCAGCTTTGTTCTTTTTACTTAGGATTTTCTTGGCTATGCGGGCTCTCTTTTGGTTCCATATGAAGTTTAAGGTGTTTTTTTCCAGTTCTGTGAAGAGGGTCACAGAACTGGACATTGAATCTATAAATTACTTTGGGCAGTGTGGCCATTATCACAATATTGACTCTACCTAACCATGACCATGGAATGTTTTCCCATCTGTTTGTGTCCTCTCTTATTTCCTTGAGCAGTGGTTCATAGTTCTCCTTGAAGAGGTCCTTTACATCCTTTGTTAGTTGTATTCCTAGGTATTTTATTCTCTTTGTAGCAATTATTAATGGGAGTTCGCTCTTGGTTTGGTTCTCTTTTAGTCTGTTATTGGTGTATAGGAATGCTTGTGATTTCTGCACATTGATTTTGTATCCTGAGATTTGCTGAAGTTGCTTATCAGTTTCAGGAGATTTTGGGATGAGATGATGGGGTCTTCTAAATATACAATCATATCATCTACAAATAGAGACAATTTGACTTCCTCCTTTCCTATTTGAATACCCTTTATTTCTTTTTCTTGCCTGATTGCTCTGGCTAGAACTTCTAATACTATATTGAATAGCAGTGGTGAGAGAGGGCATCCTTGTCTAGTGCCAGATTTCAAAGGGAATGCTTCCAGTTTTTGCCCATTCAGTATGATATTGGCTGTGGGTTTGTCATAAATAGTTTTTATTATTTTGAGATACATTCCATCTATACCTAGTTTATTGAGAGTTTTTAGCATAAAGGGCTGCTGAATTTTGTTGAAGGCCTTCTCTGCATCTATTAAGATGATGATGTGGTTTTTGTCTTTGGTTCTGTTTATGTGGTGCATTACATTTATAGACTTGCGTATGTTGAACCAGCCTTGCATCCCCGGGATGAAGCCTACTTGATCATGGTGGATAAGCTTTTTGATGTGCTGTTGCAATCGGCTTGCCAGTATTTTATTGAATATTTTTGCATCTATGTTCATCACGGATATTGGCCTCAAGTTTTATTTTCTTGTTGAGTCTTTGCCAGGTTTTGGTATTGTGATGATGTTGGTCTTATAAAATGATTGGGAAGGATTCCCTCTTTTTGGATTGTTTGGAATAGTTTCAGAAGGAGTGGTACCAGCTTCTCTTTGTATGTCTGGTAGAATTCGGCTGTGAACCTGCCTGGACCTGGGCTTTTTTTGGTTGGTAGGCTATTAATTGCTGCCTCAACTTCAGCCCTTGTTATTGGTCTATTCAGGGTTTCAACTTCTTCCTGGTTTAGTCTTGGGAGAGTGCAAGGGTCCAGGAATTTATCCATTTCTTCCAGGTTTACTGGTTTATGTGCATAGAGTTGTTTGTAGTAATCTCTGATGGTAGTTTGCATTTCTGTGGAATCTGTGGTTATATCCCCTTTATCATTTTTTATTGCATCTATTTGATTCTTCTCTCTTTTTTTTTTTTCTCTGAGACGGAGTTCCGCTCTTGTTACCCAGGCTGGAGTGCAATGGCGCGATCTCGGCTCACCGCAACCTCCGCCTCCCGGGTTCAGGCAATTCTCCTGCCTCAGCCTTCTGAGTAGCTGGGATTACAAGCACGCGCCACCATGCCCAGCTAATTTTTTATAGTTTTAGTAGAGACGGGGTTTCACCATGTTGACCAGGATGGTCTCGATCTCTTGACCTCGTGATCCACCCGCCTCGGCCTCCCAAAGTGCTGGGATTACAGGCGTGAGCCACCGCGCCCGGCCCTCTTCTCTCTTTTTTATTAATCTGGCTAGCAGCCTATTTTGTTGATCTTTTCAAAACACTAGCTCCTGGATTTATTAATTTTTTGAAGGTTTTTTTGTGTCTCTATCTCCTTTAGTTCCGCTCTGATCTTAGTTATTTCTTGTCTTCTGCTAGCTTTTGAGTTCTTTTGATCTTTCTCCTCTTTCAATTTTGATGATAGGGTGTTAATTTTAGATCTTTCTTGGCTTATTGTTTGGCATTTATTGCTATAATTTTGCCTCTGGACACTGCTTAAAATTTGTCCCAGAGATTCTGATATGTTGTGTATTCATTCTCATTGGTTTCGAAGAACATCTTTATTTCTGCCTTCATTTCATTGTTTATCCAGTCAACATTCAAGAGCCAGTTGTTCAGTTTCCATGAAGTTGTGCAGTTCTGAGTGACTTTCTTAATCCTGAGTTCTAATTTGATTGCACTGTGGTCTGAGAGACTGTTTGTTATGATTTCCATTCTTTTGTATTTGCTGAGGAGTGATTTACTTCCAATTATGTGGTCAATTTTAGAGTAGGTGCGATGTGGTGCTGAGAAGAACGTATATTCTGTGGATTTGGGGTGGAGAGTTCTATAGCTGTCTATTAGATTTGCTTGGTCCAAATCTGAGTTCAAGTCCTGGATATCCTTGTTAATTTTCTGTCTCATTGATCTATCTAATATTGACAGTGGAGTGTTAAAGTCTCCCACTATAATTGTGTGAGGGTCTAAGTCTCCTTGTAGGTCGTTAAGAACTTGCTTTATGTATCTGAGTGCTCCTGTTTTGGATGCGTATATATTTAGGATCATTAGCTCTTCTTGTTGCATTGATCCTTTCACCATTTTGTAATGACCTTCTTTGTATCTTTTGATCTTTGTTGCTTTAAAGTCTATTTTATCAGAGATGAGAATTACAACTCCTGCTTTTTTTTTTCCCCCTTCCATTTGCTTGGTAGATCTTCCTCCATCCGTTTATTTTGAGCCTATGCATGTCCTTGCATGTGAGATGGGTTTCCTGAATACAGCACACTGATGGGTTTTGACTTTTTATCCAATTTGCCAGTCTGCGTCTTTTGATTGAGGCATTTAGCCCATTTACACTTAAGGTTAATATTGTTATGTGTGAATTTGATCCTGCCGTTTTGACACTAGCTGGTTATTTTGCTTGTTAGTTGATGCAGTTTCTTCATTGTGTCAATGGTCATTACCATTTGATACATTTCTGGAGTGGCTGGTACTGTTTGTTCCTTTCTATGTTTAGTGCTTCTTTCAGAAGCTTTTGTAAGGCAGGTCTGGTGGTGATGAAATCTCTCTGCAATTGCTTGTTCATAAAGGATTTTCTTTCTCCTTTGCTTATGAAGCTTAGTTTGGCTGGATTTGAAATTCTAGGTTGAAAGTTCTTTTGTTTAAGGATGTTGAATATTGGCTTCACTGTCTTCTGGCTTGTCAGGTTTCTGCCAAGAGATCTAGTATGAATCTGATAGGCTTCCCTTAGTGGGTAACCCAACCTTTTTGGCTACCATTAGCATTCATTGCAACCCTGGTGAATATCATAATTATGTGTCTTGGGATTGCTCTTCTTGAGGAATATCTTTATGGTGTCCTCTGTGTTTCCTGGACTTGAATATTGGCCTGCCTTGCTAGGTTGGGGAAGCTCTCCTGGATAATATCCTGAAGAGTGTTTTCCAGCTTTGATTCATTCTCTCCATCACATTCAGGTACACCTATCAAACGTAGATTAGGTCTTTTCACATAATCCCATATTTCTTGAAAGCTTTGTTCATTTCTTTTTACTCTTTTTTCTCTAATATTGCCTTCTCATTTTATTTCATTGAGTTGATCTTCAGTTTGATCGATTCAGCTATTGAAACTTGCACATGCTTCTCGAAGTTCTCTTGTTGTGTTTCTCAGCTCCATCAGGTCATTTATATTCTTCTATAGGC
>NW_016107426.1:5041377-5059425 GCF_001604975.1 Cebus imitator | reverse complement strand
TTGATCTTCAGTCTCTGATATCCTTTCTTCTGCTTGATCGATTCAGCTATTGAAACTTGCACATGCTTCTCGAAGTTCTCTTGTTGTGTTTCTCAGCTCCATCAGGTCATTTATATTCTTCTATAGGCTGTTTATTCTTGTTAGCATTTTGTCTAACCTTTTTGCAAGGTTCTTAGTTTCTTTGCATTGGATAGAACACGTTCTTTTAACTCAGAGAAGTTTGTTATCACCCACTTTCTGAAGCCTGTTTCTGTCAATTCATCAGACTCATTCTCTATCCAGCTTTGTTCCCTTCCTGATGTGGAGTTGTGATCCCATGGAGGAGAAGAGACATTCTGGCTTTTGGTGTTTTCATCTTTTTTGCACTGGTTTCTTCCCATTTTTGTGGATTTATCTACCTGTGGTCTTTGTAGTTGGTGACTTTTGGATAAGCGCCTCTTTCCCTAGGTGCTCTGACTGGGAAGGTGGGGCTTTACTGATAAGTTTCTGACATGCTGTTGCCTTTTTTCAGGGATGCCCTGCCCAGCGAGGAGGTAGCCTAATCACAGTCTGCCAGCAGAGGCGTTGCTGAGCTGCTGTGGGCTCTGCCCAGCTGCTGTGTGAGCTTCTTGTTAGAACTGCCTCGGTAATGGTGGACTGCCTCGGTAATGGTGGACTGCCTCGGTAATGGCGGACTGCCTCGGTAATGGCTGACGCCCTTCCCCCCACCAAGCTGGACTGTCTCGATTCCAGCGCACTTGCTGCGAAACTCTCAATCCAGAGCATTTCAGATTGCTGGTCTTTGTGTGGGGTGGGACCTGCTGAGTCAGATCACCTGGCTCCCTGTTTCAGCCCCCCTTTTTTCAATTGAATGGGCACCTATTGAAACAGCTCAGATTTGTGTGGGTTTTTGTGTGGAGACCCACAGCACCAGCTAAAAGAGCCATGCTGGAAACTCAGGGTACTTTTCAGCCCGGGAATCTCCTGGTCTGTGGGCAGCAAAAACCCATTTGGAAATGTGGTGATCACTCACCCTCTGCATTCTTCTCTCTGCGAACTGCACTCCAGAGCTGTTCCTATTCAGCCATCTTGAAAGTACAGTCCTCGTTAGTATCTTAAAGAGGCTTTTCTTTTACAAACAGGAGTATTTGCTGGTCAGTGCCCAGATTTTTTTTTTCTTTTGATGTACATTAAAAAAGTAAAAGAAATATTCTTAGAAAGACATCTGTGCCTGGGGTGACTCACATTTGATCAATCCCTGTGAACTGAGCTTTTCAGGGGATGTGCAATTATTTGCTCAGTTAGGCTTAAACTTTTTATTTATCTAATCACCCCTCTGTAATGCTTTGATCTGAACTTCCAAGCCTATTTTTCAACCACTTTAGCTACATATTTTAAGTCTTATAGTCTAACCAACCCTAGCCCATAAAACATGCAACATCCTGTTTAATGCATCCTATTAGGAAATCAGCTGCCACATGAATTTTGTAATCTCCCACTTTGTGACTGGGTGAGCTGTTTGGAAGTGTCATTAATGTCATTATTCCAGGAGACTGAGAGAGAGCCAGCAGCCGATTGCATCCTCTGTATCCCGGCTGGCTTCTCCGTGCCAGCGTTTGCCGAGTGACTCAGAGGTGAATCATCGGTTTCTGCAGGTGTGCACTTGGGAGTTCTGGAAGTCTTCCACATCCCAGTGGGGGCAAATGTTTACCTCATTAATTCATGGGGTTACTCAGTAGTTCTAGCGAACTTAATTTGACTGTATAATAGTTAAAAATACGTGTGTGTGACGTGTGTGTGTGTATGTGTGTGTATTTACTTATATCCCAGGAGTGTGCTACAGATTAAATTTAAAAGTAAAATCTGTGATTGAGTAATTAGAAAGTGTTGTGTCTATTTGAAATATTTAGAAAGAAGAACAATTTCTATGTATGTCATTTTACTGTAACACATACATCTGGTAACGACATTCCTCACTTTTCTCTCTCTGCCTGGGCTGACGTGGGGGACAGAGGCCATTACAATTGGTGAATTAGCCAACTCTAATTCCCTTCCCAGCCTTGCGGCTTATTTAGCTGAATGTTGTCAGAAACTTTAGCTCTTCAGAGACTCTTTTCTTTTTAAAGGACACTCAATTTTTGGTTGTAAAAACAAAAAAATAAAAGTAAATATATTTCTTCACTTTATTCACGTCTGAACGAATCTTGCTCTTACGTGTTAGCGGTGCCTCATGAAGATAGCAGCCATCAATTAAATAAATAAATGATAAGATCTAGGAATGTAACAGCATAGTTACAGCACCAATTTGCTGAAAATTAATGGTCATTAATCAAAACCTATGAAGCAATAGCTAAGATTTGATTTCCTCCTATGTTCTAGCACAATTTAAAATGCTTTACAAATACTAATTTACTTAATGATCAGAACGCCCTACAACATTGGTGCTCTTACTGTCTCCACTTTGCAGATGAGAAACTCCAGGCAGAGACAGGTTAGGCTGCTTGCCTGAGGTCACACACAGATAATAAATGACGAAGCCGGAATTTAAATCTAGGCAGTCAGACCTCAGAACCTGAATTATAAAACAATATGTTATTAGGGTCTAATGACAAATGTTTAAACAAACACAGCAGAATCTATGCATGTAAATGAATCCAGTCCATCCTAAAGCAGCCACCTATGTATGCTCTGCACTTATATCAAATGTTGCCATGGCTTAACACTTCCAGAACTCTCTTTTCTTTCATTTCTAAAAAAAGTTCTTGTGGAAACTATGCCTTGTTGGTCTAAATGTGATCACCAGTAAAAGCTTCACTCTTTGAGGTTGAATTTGACTTTTGGAAATAGTTGAAAGTGATTCAAAACTCAGGTTGGTGAAGAGAGGAGAAAGCAAGTTTGGTAAGATCACTATAAGTTAAACTGTCTCTAAGTATAATTTTCAAACAGGGATTCGAGAATTCCAAAAATGTTTTGTGTAATGGCAGCATCATTAAAATGAATGTAAAAGCCTGCAAAGGTCATTCTGAAGAGCATTAGAAAGACAGAGAACAGTAGCATAGATGTGTCTGCTGCAGTGATTCATCCTCTAAACATATGAAACCATCCTATTAGGTCACAATTCAATAGATGCTATCTGACTACCTGACCTGCCAGAAGCCCCTTTCGATTCTTCTGTATCCAAATTTATATAGGGGACATTATCGGTCAAGACCCTGGTGAGAGAGTGACTCAAAATGGGTAATTGAGGAGAGTTAAATAAAGAAACAGTTCACAGGGTTATAAGCAGGGTTTGTGGAAACCAATGACAGAAAGTGCAGATCCTGGATGGGCAGCATGGAGGCACCATCAGTGCCCTAAGCCTGAAGGGGCAAGAAGAGGAGCAGGGGCAAGAACCAGGGAGGTCGCTGCTGTGATCAGGGCTGCATGCAGGGGTCCGCGTTGGGGAGGTAGCTAGCCTATGTCGCCTAAATGTGGGGGGAGCCCAGCTCAGAGCAAATGCCCCACCTCACCCTCCTACTGCCCTGTAAACTCCTGCTACTGCCCCACACGCCAAGCCCAACAAGAACCCACAGCAGAGACTGCCTGTTGTCACTTGCCACAGAGATGACCTTTTGGGGGCACATGGTGGGGCCAAGCCTGCCTTCTCTCTGGTTCCCACCTTTCCTAGAGGAGAGGAACTGACATGTGGCAAAGACATTTCATATACAAATGATTTTCTGGTTTCCAAGCTGGCCTGGGAAAGGGAGGAGAGGAAGAATCTGACATTATTTACGTTGATTGAGTACTTGCTGTGTACTCAATGTGATAGGTGTTTTACTGATGTTAAAAATGACAACTCATTGTGTGAAGAGAATTTCACTTCTGTGGTTTCCCTCTCCTCACAATTACATTCTAATTATGAGAAAAACATCAGATAAATCTTATCTCTATTGAGGGGCACTCTGTAAAATATCTGAGCAGTATTCCTCAAAACGGTTAAGACCTTCCAAAATAAAGAATACTGACAAACTATCACAGCCAATAGGAGCCTAAGGAGACGTGACCAACATGACCAACAGATGTAATATGGTGTCCCAGATGGGACCCTGGAGAAGAAAAAGGGCATTGGATAAAAACTGTGGAAATCTGGGCTGGGAGCAGTGGATCACATCTGTAATCCCAGCACTTTGGGAGGCTGAGGTGGGCAGATCACTTGAGGTCGGGAGTTCGAGACCCATCCGACCAACATGGAGAAACCCCGTCTCTACTAAAAATACAAAATTAGCTGGATGTGGTGGCATGTGCCTGTAATTCCAGCTACTAGGGAGGCTGAGGCAGGAGAATTGATTAACCCAGGAGGTGGAGGTTGTGGTGAGCTGAGATCGTGCCATTGCACTCCAGCCTGGGCAACAAGAACAAAACTTCATCTCAATAATAATAATAAAATAAAAACCATGGAAATGTGAATAAAGTGTGGGCTTTAGTTAATAACAACGTATCAGTATTGGTTGATTGATTAGCATGTACTAATGTAAGATGCTAATAATAGGGAGGCAGTGTGGGTTGTATGGAAACTCTGTTATCTTTGCAATATTTCTGTAAATCTACAACTATTCTAAAATAAAAATTTAACTTACAAAATAAAAGCCTAGTGCTTCACTTTGCTTGCAGAATAAGAATAAAGTGAAGGAGGAAGAGAAAAGGACTCCTCCGTCCTGCTTCCTTCACACCATTGCTCCGCCGTAGCGCCAGCCAGCATAGTGCTGGTCAGGAGGTCCTGCCATTGCTTCACCTGGCGCTTATGCAAACTGCCTAGACATTCTCCTCTTGCCATGTCAGGTGTTACGTTGAATTATTAAACTTTAAATTTTCTGAGGTCTCAGAGTATCAAATAATCATCATTTAATATGAGGACACGATTAATATCGCTCTTACAAAATTAACTCCTACTCTTTTAAGAGCAACAATAGGCCGGGTGCAGTGGCTCACACCTGTAGCCAGCATTTTGAGGGGCCATGGTGGGTGAATCACTTGAGGTCAGGAGTTCAAGGCCAGCCTGGCCAACCAGGTGAACCCTGGTTCTACTAAAAATACAAAAAAAAAAAAAAAAAAATAGCTGAGTGTGGTGCGGGTGCCTATAATCCAGCTACTTGGGTGGCTGAGGCAGGAGAATTGCTTGAATCTGCGAGGTGGAGGCTGCAGTGAGCTGAGACAGCACCACTGCACACCCGCCTGGGTGGCAAAGCAAGACCACCTCAAAACAGCAACAACGATGGCAACAAAATATGACAGTAAAAATAAAAGAAGGGCACTTAAGTATTCCAGCAATGAAAAGTTAACATCATTCTGATTTAACAACAGAAATAATAAATTCTACTCCTAAAGCCAGTTTTTGCCAGTGAGCATTTATCAGAAGAATGTTGTTTTATAAATAAGCTGTCTTCTAGTGATGTCGACCACTCCTATGTCTAACATATATATGAAAATGTGTGTGCATCATTACACACCATATCATGAATCATATGCAGTACTGTCTATGGGACGCGTAAATATGGGGTATCAGAGAATCACCTCTTGCTGGGTAGGCTGCTGGTCCACCATCACAGCCCCAGAGGCCCTAGGACGGGGCCTTATGTTTTTACTTTACACTGTGCCCAGCCTGGGTCTTTCCTAGGGGCATGAGAGATATGGAGGGTTCCAAGGCTGAGGGAGCGCCTCGTCACCCACCGTGTGTGTCTGCGCAGAGCAAAGTCTCTGACACGGACGGGCCTGCCCTGGCAACGCCTGCTCACCCCCTCCTAGCTCAGCTCACTCCCAGCCTGGAATTTCCCCCCTCTTACTAGCATCCTCCCAAACCGGCCACTCTGCTCCGTCTCCTGGCACCTGTGTGTGTCCCATGGAGGCCACAGGAAGGGAGGGCATCTTCCTGGCCATGAGCCTCCTCTTCTTTTCTGAGGAGCCATGGGGGAAGTGGAAGTGGAAGGACCTTGCCGTCTGCAGGACTGGGTGTGGGTGCTGCCTCTGTCCTCAGCTTCCGTGTACCCTTAGGCACACCCCTTCATGTCTGCTTTCTCATCTTAGAAGGAAGGATGTGAACCAGGGGTAACGTCTGTAAAGTGCCCGGCACATGCTGGGAGTTCAGGGAATGGCCTGAGAACTGTTCTTTTTCTTTCTATAACTCTGACCACTCATCTGCCACAAATTAACTCATAGCACTTCTCAGTTAGGTACTTCGCATTTTATTTTCCTCCGGCTTCTTTCCCTTAATAGACTGGATCTGAGGATTCCTTGAATGCCATGCCGCTGTCTAGAAGGGATGCACGTGGGGTGTGCCAGGTAATATTTGTTTAATGAATGAATTAGTGAACCTCTAGAAGGCAATTCCACAGCACAGGTACCTACGAATGCGAAAGTGTGTATGTGTATGTGGGCTGCACATAGACTTAGATCTGTGCTGTCCTGTGCACACACACACATCTGTACTCAACAAACACATCGTTATGAGAAGCAGCATAAGCAGATTCGTGACTCAGCGGGAGCTGCAAGTCCTATGGATTTCAAATGGTTCTTTGCGCAACTTTAAATTAATTCTTTAAACGCGTGAATGAACGAAGGCTGAATTGGTATGATTGTGCTGGAGAGCCTCTGAAATTGAATACTAAAGCATTCTACAAAAAAGTGCCAAAGAACAGCTACATATATCCATGAACAAATTTCCCACAATAAGCGGGCCTTTGAAGTTTTTAGGAAAACATTGTTTCCAGTGCCTGCTTCAAACATAAAAGTGAAGATGTGCCAGATTCTGAAGTACTCTTCCTTCTTCCATTCATGGAAATTCAATTCTGTCAAGATAATGCTATTCTAATTGCTCACCAAAAATAATGGCCACATCGTATTTATTATTAGTCCTTTTGAATTCTAAAGAATCCGTTCTAAAACGTTAAGTTTGTGTTACTTCTCCCAGCCTAGACCTGATCAGCATTTTTCTTCTTCAGTTTTAGAACGTTCTCTCCGGCTGTGACAAGGAGGTACACGTGAAGTGTGTCTCCAACCAGCCCCATATGTCCAGAAACTTCAATAAAAGAAGAGTAACATGAGAAGGCATGCATATAGAACAATGTGGTCAAAAACAAAACCAAAACAAAACACAGCTTTGTACCAAAACCTGGCTGTACATTTACACACTGCGGAACCTTGGGAAAGCTACTTAACATCTGTCTTTGTTTCTCGTTGATAAGCTGTGGGGGGAAAATCCACCTCACATGGGGCCACTGAGCATTTTAGATGAGATGATTAACAGAAATTAACTTCAACAACTCGAAAAATGTTTTTTAATGAGGTTTTTTTTCATATATTTAGGCAGGGACCTATAATAGGACAGGCTTCGTTTACACAAAGTGAAATTAGACCACGGTCCTGCCCTCAGAACGCCTGCTTGGCAGGGAAGGCAGGGTGTCAAGTAGAAAGTGAAGAGTGCTGAGCGACTGATGTCAACAAAGGGGTGACAGGAGAAAGGGGGACCGTTGTCTCCCGGAGGGCTCCATCAGGGGACTGCTGGGGGGGCAGCATTTGAGTCAGGCCTGGAAATAACAGTAGAGAAAAGTGCTGCTGGCAGCGGAGAAAACACAAAGGCACAGAGGAGAGAGGGAGGCGTGTGGCAGACAGAGGAGAGAGGGAGGCGTGTGGCAGACAGAGGAGAGAGGGAGGCGTGTGGCAGACAGAGGAGAGAGGGAGGCGTGTGGCAGACACTCACAGCCTTCAAAGGGCCTGTGCACTCTCTCATTTATTCTGCACAACAGTCACTTGAAGAGGACAAGGGGACAGTGGATGTTCCCAAAGTAACGATCAATGTTTTAGATGATGGATAAGCTAACCATGCCCCGACCCGCTCCTTACACATTAGATGCATGGAAACTTCACTACGGTACATACACCACTGTGTATCCTGTTATGCATTCATATGTACAATCAGTATGCATCAATTTAAAAAATAAAATTTGTAGAAAGAGGACAAGTCAGAGATTTCCTGGCTGCTTCCCGGGGGGTGCAGAGAAGCGAAGGGACTCACCCAGGCTAAGGACTGTTTCAGGACAGGATGTGGCTGCTGACGGGACTGATGTCTGACTCCAAGTCCGATGGTAAAAACCCCCTCTCTGGGTAGAGAAATGGCCCCACAGAAGTCAGGCAGGGATTGTTCATTGATGACCAGTGGCTTGGATGGGGGGAAATGGTGAACTCCTTGCTTCTGAGAGGGCAACATTCCACGAGAGTCTGTGGGTACCTGGAGGGACCTTAAGAGCACTGGGTACCAACAGTGGACTCAAAGGCACCTCTGTGAATGGCACAGGACTGGGTAAGGCCAGGGACCCCACCGGGCGGGAAGCCAACAATAAGAAGTGTTCGAATCCGAGAGCCTGACTCTGCGAGGCACCGTGCTCCATGTTGTGGGTGTCACCGTGCTCTGTGCGTTGTGGGTGTCACCGTGCTCCGTGCTTGGCGGGTGTAACCGTGCTTCGTGCGTTGTGGGTGTCACCGTGCTCCGTGCGTGGCGGGTGTCACCGTGCTCCGTGCTGTGGGTGTCACTGTGCTCCGTGCATGGCGGGTGTCACCGTGCTCCGTGCGTGGCGGGTGTCACTGTGCTCCGTGTGTGGTGGGTGTCACTGTGCTCCGTGTGTGGTGGGTGTCACTGTGCTCCATGTGTTGCAGGTGTCATCTCGTTTGAGCCTCACAACAGATCTGTGAGGCTTAGACACCAGCAGCTACTTCCCGGGCTGCTCAGCTGGTGACAGGATTCAGATGCAACCCTAACTGACTGCCCCTTTAGCCTCAGGACCAGGGGATTTTAACTCTTTCAGTGCCACAGACCCCTTTGGCTATCTGACAAAGCCCATGGACCCTGTCTCATAAAAATGCTTTTAAATGTATAAAATAAAATTATATGGGCTGAACAAACACCCAAATGCATTAAAATTTAATTGCCAAATATTAAAAAGAAAATTTTTGTTATTATAATGGATGTGCTTCTTTGTCGATAAATTAAATAGTAACAGCTGGTGGCCAGTCATGACTGGGAAGTTGTAATGAATGTAACAGTATTTCAGCAATAACTGGAATTGGAAGTGAAAATATCTGTGACTTCTGTTGATGACAAAGTTATAGATACTGAATACCACTGTTTTATTCCATTCAAAACAGAAGAAAATGCCACATTTCAGTGGAAGGTTCATGAAAATTAGAATGTCATTTCTATTCAAGTTAAAAAGCCACCTAACTTTTAAATTCTCTGTAGTGACCCTTGGTTAAGGATTCCCGGGCCAGGTTCTACTGTCCTGTGGCCAGGGACTGGACTAGCTGGGTCTGTGATACCCAGTCCTCAGCATAGACCCAGGTCATCTTTATTTGGGGGCCAGCAGGTAGAGGGAGAGGAGTGGATGCCTAGGGTGAAGGAGGATAACTCTCTCTCAGGGAACTTCTCAGGTGGAGCCAGACCTGGGATCAGAGGGCTGAGTGGATAAACCCAAGAGAGCCATGGGAGAATGGAGAGGGGGACCTCCATGAAGGCTTGATGGACGGTGCAGGGTTATGGAGGTCAGGGTCACGGGCTCCGTGCCAGAACACCATGCACCATGAGCACCTGTGCCCAGCACCGGAAAGGCTAGGGAATGTGCGATGGAGAGGAAGTGGGGAGTGAGCAGCGGGAACGCTCTTCTTTTCCTCCCCTGGGGAAAACATGAGGGAACAAGGAATGAATGAACCCAAATTGACCAAACCTGCCACGCTCCCTCCGCAGCCCTGCGGTTTAGGTAAACCTCGTTGCCTTTCTGAGCCTTTGCTGCCTCATCTGTTCAGGAGGGACCAAAACATTGAACTCACTGGCGATGTGGAAGGTTGACTTACTGATGGACGTTTGACAGAGCTCCTGGCATGCAGTGGGCTGCCCAACACCATTTAGGTCGAACTGTACGCGATTGCTGTTTTTGTAGGTCAAAAATGGTTGAATGCGGTAGTTTCACATGGCTCAAATTACAGCTTCCGGCAAGCAGGATTGCTGTTGTGCGCAGACCCAGCTCCATTTGGTGGCTTCAATTGTAACATGGAATTAAAGGAATCCAACCGCCTATACTCCCCACTCCTCCTCCTTTGCAGGAGGGACTGTTATTTGGGACTTCCTTGCCCCCGCCCCCTGCTCCATCACCAGAGTGAATTTGGAAAAGGGATGCTTATGGCAGCATTCTCTTTGGCATTCCAGGGAGTGATGAGTCACGAACCACAGTGTGGCATGAGAAGGACTCCTGTGACCTGTCAGTGGATGAAGAGGCAGAAGAGGGAAAAAAAGCACTTTATGTTCCTTGAACAAACACTCTTCTTTTTCTGGAATGAACAAGTAGTCCAGAGAGGTGAAACGGAAAACCCCATGCACCAGACCCAGGCTGTAACCCATATTCTGTACTTAGCACTTAGTGATCTGCATGAGTTTGGGTCCACCACAGCCACCCTGAATTTCAATCTCCTTATTCTGGTGCTGGGCCAGAGTGTCACCAAAATCCACCCACAGGGAGCTCTGGCGATGGAGGCTCTGATTTGCTGCTCAGCCCTGCTGCCAGGATGCCACACGTTCGTTTGCAGTCTGAGGTTAGCCATCAGCTCAGCCGTGTAACGGTAACTCAAGCAGTATGATGGGCCTAGGCAACCCAGATTAGGAGGTGCGTTCCTTGATCTGAAGCCTGCAGAGCTGGAAGCTGTCTGCAGAGCGGCGGGACACGGCTCTGGGATGGAGCAAGTGGAAGAAAGGGTGGCCTCTGTGGTCAGTCGGGTGAGGTGGAGTGATAACTGCAGATTTGTTGTGAAGTGTGGTTTTTCTAAAAGCTCGTTTCATATTAAATTAGAAAAACCTCATGGAAAGTGATTACAGGCTCTTTCTGTGGTAGAAAGAAGGGCAAAGAAGCACTAAGGCTTAGCACATCTAAAAATACTTTCCTCTGGCTTGGCTGGAACTGGTGGAGGTGTGCTGGCATTTGACTTGGGGAGGTCGGACCTTTTCTTCTTCCTCTAATACTGTTTGGCAGCTTTTCACTCTATCTTGCCACAGATCTTTGCCAAAACTTGAATTTACTTCCGTCAGATTAACTGTCTCCAAAAACAAACTGGCATTTCTCTAAGGGCTCCGATGAAAAGGATCAGCCTGAGTGACACCCCTCAATGGCTGGATGTTCTCGCAAGGCTAGAAAATCAGAACTGGAGAAGCGGCAGCGGCTGAGTTTGGTCACACGGCAGCGCAGGCGTTTGCACGGTGAGAGGGGCTGCTGTTTCCCCGTGCTGCGTTTAGACACGACGGGTGAATTATGATTTTTGAATACACATCCCTCACAAACCGGGCAGAAGAAATTCTTTCAAATCTCTCAACCTCTGTTTTGTTCTGGGTCCCAGCCCGTCTGCTCTTTGTTTATGTTAAATATCACCTTCAATAATTTTATCAATCAAATGATGTTGGCTTCCCCAAAGCTCCAAGGAAACAGAGGGCCTCTTCCGTGGCAGAGCTGAATGCATATAGAATTTGAATGAGCCAGCTATGCATGGGCCAAAGAACTTCGTCTCTTTAACATTCCAGTAGATGGAGAGGAGAGTCCAAGAAAGGCAGAACGTGAGAAAAGATGAGAGACACTTTTGTCCAGTTCTTCCCTCGCTCTTATATATTTTTCTTAAACACAAAGAAACATACCTATTGGGAAAATAATTTTGACCCTGAGTCGTCTTCTTCCTCTCCTTCTTCTTCTTGAGGGAGAATAAGACTCAGGGTCAAAATTATTTTCCCAATAGGTATGTTTCGTTGTGTTTGTTCATTTGTTAATTTCCTTTTAAATGTCCGTATATTGAAGAAGAAAGGAGGGGATAGGGAAGAAAGAGAGAAGGTTGCTAATTTACTTAACAGCTTACAAAGATGAATGCCTAACAGACCCACTTAGATGAGATAACACTTCAGGAGTTGAAATGTGGGTCCTGAATATTCTCTAGCTGTGAATTTCTCCTTCTCCGTGTTTCTCACAACAGCCTGTCTCCCTCAGTGTCACCATGCCTCGAATTCAGGGGCTCTGTGGCAAAGCTGGGGGGGAACTATGCTAAATTCTCTAATCCTGTATTGAAGCCACCTAACAGTGGAGAGCGAAATAACTATTATTGCTTATTTTTTAAGAGCTTTTCCTACTTGACCTGAGAAGATGTACCATCAATAAATAGTGTTTTAATTCATCTGAGAAAAAATATTTTTTGCTGTAGAAGTATATAAACCAACTGCTATATTTACCGAAAGTTTTTCATTCCCCAAATCCAAATTTCTCTGAGTTCGACACCGATTGGGCTTATCTAAGCATCGTTGTTACATTTTTATTTTATGCCACTTGTCACTTTTGTTGCTGGAAATGAAATCATTGTCACTTCTCTGGATAAGTTATCTGGATGAGTCAGAAATCAACCAGCCTCAAGCCTATCAAGTTACCATGCCTCCTTCCGTTCTCTCTGTACCGGTGAAAGTGGGGTTAGCCCGTGGATCACTGGGTACTCCTCCGGTGGCCTCAGATGTGCTATAAATATCACACCAGAATGAGGTTGTTCATAAAGACGTGGTATAAACTGAAGTGAATTTAAAAATATCTCTTAGTTCTCACTGATGGTCACCTCAGTAGAATTCCCTTAGTGCGTTAGATTGACAACCACTGGTGACAACTGCTATTCCTGGGACTTTATACATATTTTCAGATCCAGCCCTTGAAACCAGGGGGTGCCAGACTTCTTTGATCATACGCCCCAACAATTTCACAACGTGGAACATGTATCCACAAAATATGCATACTCGTTGATTTATTACGTATATTTTCCGCACTACCACTATAGCACAAACATTATAAAATGTGCACAAAACAGGGATTTTAAAAGAATCGGATACATATAAAACAAATTTTGTTTTAAATAATAAATTAGAATAATATTTTGCTTATAATTATTTATAATAATATTCTGCCTTCAATAATATAAAAATATTTTAACAACATAACATTTTAACAAGAACAATTCAGTATGCTTCATGTTTTTCTAACATCCTGACTAATCAGTTTATAATAGGATCTAAATTCACTTTGTTTTTAAGCTCGCTGTTAATGATATCAAAGCTTAAACATAGAGCCATTATCCTTAGCTCAGTGTGGCTATTTCAGTAGGAGACGTGCTGGCTTTCCCATTTCCTTGTTCATTTGTATTCACGTTATTATTATTAATTTCAATATGTGGTTTTACTATAGGGATCTTTGTAAGCCACTCATTCAGTTTGTGAGGGATACTTTAGTTACACCAGATAATATAATCCACAATTCCTATTAGCCGAACACAAGAAAACCATAATGGCTTGCAGTATGGTGAAAGTGGCCTAACGTGCCCTGTCACCTCCTGTGATGCGATCTGCCTTCCCTCCCTCACTGTCCTTCCTGGGCTGTGTGAAACATGTGGTCATCTGACATGTGGAACAAGTGATGGCCCCAGTCCATCCATGGAACATTGAAGTCAGCAGAGTTGAATATAAATAAATGTAAATGTGTATAAAATTACAATGCATAACACACACACACGTGTGTGTGTGTGTGTGTGTGTGTGTGTGTGTGTGTGTGGTGTTTCACCAAGTAGAGTGAGCATACTTGATTTTGGAGGCCAATTCTCTAGACTACCTAATAAAATATGTACTGTTGTCTTCATTTCATCGACAAGGAAAAAGAAACAGTTTCGGAGGGTTACAATTAGTAACTCTCATTTTTACAGTTGGTCTTTTCTCCTAGGCTGCCAGAAAAAAATAAAATAAAAACAAAGTAGTGAGCAGGCACGGTGGCTCACGCCTGTAATCCCAGTACTTTGGGAGGCCAAGGCAGGCTGATCCCAAGGTCAGGAGGTCAAGACCATCCTGGCTAACTGGTGAAACCCTGTCTCTACTAAAAATATACAAAATTAGCCGGGCATGGTGGTGTGTGTCTGTAATCCCAGCTACTTGGGAGGCTGAGGCAGGAGAATTGCTTGCAACTGGGAGGTGGAGGTTGCAGTGAGCCGAAATTGCCCCACTGCACTCCAGCCTGGCGATAGAGTGAGACTCCATCTCAAAACAGAACAAAACAAAAAAACACAGTCGTTTGGTCGCCACTGTTTTTGTTTTATTTTTAAATCTTATTCTTTAAAACTGTTGTTATAGGGTGAAAAAACGTTTTCATTTAGTGGGATATGGAGGCAAACAGTTTATGAACCCATTACTAGCAATGATGATTACATCCCAGTGATAGGATCCGTGGAGACTAAGCTGGCATCAGTCACTTGGACTCCTTTAGTAAACGGAGCGCCATTGCATGACACCTCTCAGCTGATGTTCCAACCATCTCCCTCTTTTTATTTCTTCCCACACACTCTGGTTTTGTACCCAGATGGTCCTGGCCAGCACACCTACCAACTGGGATAAGCCTTCTTATCGGCACCAATACTGAATTATCATGCCTGCATGTAAAATAACTCCAATGAAATGGAAGAATGCTTTTAAACGTCACTTGAAAATATGACTAAACTCGCACGCTTCAGTTTGAATGAAGCTTTTTATATTATGAAAATAACATAGACTTATTCTATACAAAATTTGGAGAATACAGAGAAAATGAGGAAAGGTCACTCATAAGTCTGTCACTCCACATAATCACGGGTCACACTGAATGTATTACCTTCTGATATTCTTCCTTTACATAGTCGTAATCATATTGCATATGTAATTTTGTACCTTAATTTTTTGCCCCAACATAAACCAAATAAATATGTTTCATGTTTATAAATTCTTAATATAAATACTTCCTGAGCCTAAGTTTCTGTGGCTGCACAATAATCCATCTGCTGTGTGGCAGCACACATTTACATATACAAGAATTTTTTTTTTCTGAGATGGAATCTTGCTGTCTCCCAGGCTGGAGTACAGTGGCGTGATCATACTTCAATGCAACCTCGAGCTCCTGGGTTCAAGTGGTCCTCCTGCCTCAGCCTCTCAAGTAGCTGAGACTACTTCGGACTCCTGAGTACTACTTGGAGTCCTACCTGGGGAGTCCGGAGTAGTACTTGGGAGTTGTTGGTATGCGCCATCAAGTCTGGCTATTTTTTTTTGTAGAGACAAGGTCTCACTATGTTGTCCAGGCTAGTCTTGATCCACTGGCCTCAAGAGATTCTTCTGCCTCAGCTTCCCAAAGAAGTGGGATTACAGGTGTGAGCCACCTTGCCAGACCTACGAAATTCTTGAAGTAGGAAGGATAAATGCAAAATAATGTAGGCGAGCATAGTCAACTCTTAATTCCAACTCTAATGGAAATATGAACAGACTGGATAATTGGAAATAAAATTTATTTTCCTATAGAATGAGCTCCTTTCTTTTACTGATGAATTTATCTTCCGAGTTTTGCTTAGACTGGGTGAAAGATGTTTTGTATTTCTCATGCACTTATCTTCATATAGAAAAGGGAACTGGCCTTAGAATATAGTAACTGGAAGAGGAAAACCAACTTTTAAACAATTATTGACAAGTAAATGTTACTGATAATTTGTACTGTATTATTAAATTAAAATAATTTTTAAAAATTAATTACCGGTACTATTTTTCATAACTCATTTTAAAGTTGCAGGTCTTTATCGCTTCTAATCAGATTAGTAGTATTGATTTCTGGTATGAAAGGCTGGCCACTATTTTTTAAACAAGCTACTGGAGTTGTGAAGAATATCTTTTAAAAACAGGGGGCTAACTTTTACCTGAAAATTTCCATTCCTTAACAAAAGGAAGTACTGTATATAATGAAAGAAGAAATATAAAGAATATCATGGGACTATTTTTGCATGCATGTTGTTTTATAGATAATGACCATGTAAAAAACGTGGGTGATAATCAGCTGGGAAGGAGCATTGCTGAAATCATTCCTGCTGTCTCATACGTACCATTGCCAATCAAGGTAAGGTAATAATTATTTGAAATCAAATAAATGGAAAAAATTTAAGAAGTGTTTCTATATAATTAGATACATAATGTGTACATAGTGAATGAATTTATACACACCCACATATACACACAAACTATCTTGTATATTTAATGTATATGAACCAAATTGATTACCTATATATGTTAAAATAAAAATCTTTTTAAAAACTCTAAAAGTGTAGTCGACTGACTATCTAGTACTATTTAAATAAAAAGCTTTGGCTAATTCCAATGCATTTGTTTTAATTTTCCTGAAAAGAAAGATTACAAATGATCCTGGCTTTTGAATGTAATCATTCCCTCTTCAAGAACAGAACATTTTAAGATCTAGGATTCTGTGTGGCTGCTGAAGTGATTCAGTCATTTCAAGCTGTGATCTCTACCGTGCCACTGAAAGCAGTGGGAAAAGTGAAATATTTTATCAACCTAGTGTTAATAAAATATTTGATGCTTTTCTTTCCTTTTCCTGTGCCCCCTCCTTTTTTTTCTTCTTCTTCTCTTTCTTTCTCTCTTTTTCTTTCCTTTTTTTTTTAATTGAATTCATGAAATGTCTTGGGTGCTCCAGGGTCCTGTAATCGGATTCTAGACACTATAAATTGTTCATCACTTTGTCCTCTGAAAATTTCTGAAATCATACTTAACAGAGATTCCAAGATAAGCCGTTTGAATACTTCTCACTGAATTGGCAACAAAACAATCACTTCCTAATAAAAACAAATTTTGAATTCCCAGAATGAACAGTGGCCTTGCTCCAGAATTAAAGAGAGATGAATCAGTTCTCAGGTGCTTTGGTATCTGACACATGCGTTATATGTAACCTTGGATTAACTTTTCTGAGCCCCAGTGTCCCCATGTGTAAAGCGGAAATGCCAATAATACTGCCCTCAGAGGGTTGATGCAAAGATGAAATGAAACAGCATTTGTATAGCCCTTGGCAGAGTTCTTGGCATGTAATAGGTGCTCAAAAAACAATAGCTAATGATCTTAGAATATATTATCAATGAATTAAATAAAATTAATATATCATTTCCTTATATGTGCAGTACAAATAGCGCTAACTCATGACACATGGAGCGATTGCTCACATGTTCAGTTATGTCACTAGGCAACCAGCAGGTCATTGTAGAACGCAGGACAAACACAATATTATTTAATTCACAGGATGGCATTATTGAGGTTAGTCATTATACATAAATTACAGAAATAGGAAGAGAAGCAATTATATCTGAAAAACTGGAACTTACAATCTCTTACTGTATTTTGAAACATATTTTGAAAATTTTAAGTTTTGTGAAACACATTTTATTTGTTAACGATGATCAAGAACTAAAAAACAATCAAAGACTAAAAAAGAATCAATGAGCTATGAAAAACAAACCCACACAAACATTCACAAAACACTTTCCGAAACACTCAGGGCCCTTGGGTGAAAGCATTTGAGATGTTTAATATGCTTTGAAGGCATTTTACTACCTAACAGAATTTCACTTATGTCCTTTTAAAAAAGTAAGAGTAGGCCAGGCACAGTGGCTCATGCCTGTAATCCCAGCACTTTGGGAGGCTGACATGAGCGTATCACCTTCACCTGAGATCAGGAGTTGGAGATCAGCCTGGCCAACATGGTGAAATCCCGTCTCTACTAAAAATACAAAAAAATTAGCCAGGTGTGGTGGCGTGCACCTGTAATCCCAGCTACTCAGGAGGCTGAGGCAGAATTGTTGGAACCTGGGAGGCAGAGGTTGCAGTGAGCTGAGCTCCCACCACTGCACTCCAGCTGGGCAGCAAGAGCAAAAACTCCGTCAATAATAGTAATAATAAACGTTAAGTGTAATGCCTAATATATGTAACCACTTTTGAAAATCAGTGAAAAGAGCCTCATGCAAATGGGCAACCAATAGTAGAATGATTCTATAGTGTAGCTAAAGATATAATGAGTAAAGAAAAGCTGCTGAAATTATAAGGGTATTTCACCTTCCCTGCCTCCCTCCCCCCCCCCCACTTTTTTCCTTCCTTTCTTTCTTTCTCTTTCTTTCTTTCTTTCTTTCTTTCTTTCTTTCTTTCTT